>NC_081411.1:626612266-626919905 GCF_030272615.1 Cryptomeria japonica
AAACACTATATATTCACTCTCTTCATCCTCCAATTATTCATCAGTAACACCTTCATCCACAACAACAAGACAATTTCTTCTACTTCCCCCTTTATACTTTCTAAACCTCTCTGATTTATCCTTATTATTAGTGTTAAGACAATTAACAGCTATATGTCCTATCTTATTGTAGGAGAAACATTTTAAAGGAAGCTTACCTCTATATTTACCAGTTCCTTTCGGAAGTCTTTTAGCAAGAAGAGCTTCAAACTCCATTAGAATATCTTCATCATCCATATCTCTACATTGTTTGGATTCATAACTGGTACTTGCTTCTTTTCCTTTTCTGGTTGGTGCAGTAGATGCTCTAAAAGCTGACTCGGTCTTCTGAACACTATCATCATAGCTATTCAACTCATATGCAGTCAACCTTGCAATGATAGAGTCTAAGGATACCTTGGTTTTATCAATAGACCTTAGTTCTTGGATAGCAGCAACTTTGATTGCATAGATTGGTAACAATGGTCTCAAGACTTTACTAACAATGGTGGCATCCTTAATCATTCCACTAGTGCTTTTGATATCTCCAACCACAGTCTTAATCCTATGTTAGTTGTGTTTAGAGTCGCCATATTTTTTTTTTTTTAAAAAGGTCCCCCCTTTTAAAACCCCACCTATCTTATTCGAGGTCTCCCCTTTATCATCTAAGTATCTATCATCTTTTGAATAAGTTGGTCAAGGTCGCAAGTTTCCAAGGTCATTGCTCCCCTCCCTTTGAATCGCTTCGAATCATTTCGAACCTCGGTTCGAAGTAGTTCAAAGTGATTCGACCAAATTTTTCACACTAACACTCTTTCTTTGGCAGGAAGTATCTTTATCGCGGCGGTCCTTTTGAAATACTTTGAACCGTTTTGAAGCTTAGTTCAAACCTATTCAAAGTATTTTTTGGCAAGTACCGACGTCAGGAGTTTATTTTTGGAGTACGTTGCACTGCCTTTCTCTCAAAGCAATCAATGGTCCCGTCGGCATGTCAAATCAAAAGATTTTATTTCTTTTTCAAGGAAAAGGGCATCATTGTTATGAGTGTGAGTAGACCTTCATTTCATGCATGACAGGATATCGCACGAAATAAATTATTATTAACTCATGCGGAAGGGTAAATCATTAATCGAGGCATTTATGCATCAACGCCTCGAGCATGTCAATCCTGATGTGAGGTGATAAACTATCATTATCTGATCTTCCCATGTATAAAATTCCCCTGTGATAAATTTTCATTCAGTTGCCTAGTAAGTTATCCGAAAACAAAGAAAAAGGATAAAAGAGAGGGGGTCTGATTTCGGAGAGAAGGAGCAGTTAGGGAAGCTAGAGGAGATTATTTGCTTTTCAATGGAAAACAGGTGAGAGTTTGGTAACCTTTGTTCTGTTCTGCAAAACTGTTATTTTCAAAGGTTTGTCTGAAAGAAGTCTTGCTTGTTTAAGTTAAGAATGAAGTCGGTTATGCATTTTCTCGGTAATGTTTCTAGCCTTGAATGTAAAAGACCAGTGATTTGTGATATCAATTTAGAAGGGGTAAATGTGGAAAATCTTCAAGCAAGTTTTCTTGCAAATACGGAAGAGGTTAAGGGATGTATGGAAATATTAACGAGCAGGTTAATTGAAGCCGCTGCGTTTCCCCCTGCCTTCGTACACCCTGAACTCTTACAACTCTGCATTGACCATTATGATGTAAGAAGCAAGAGCATAGTAAGCAAAAATGGTAATGTCGTACTTTCTGTCTCCAGAGAAACCATTTCTTCTGTTTTGAAATTAACAACAAGTACCTTTGCCGCTTTCTCACCCATTCAAGATGAAGCTGAGTATCGGGAAAACCCTAGTGTGTACCGAAACACTCTTGCCAGGAAATGGACCAAGGTTAACTATGGAGGTGGGTCTAGACTTCCCAAGGTCATTACTAGAAGCCACATGAAACCCCACATACACGACCTGGTGGTATTATTACACAGGGTGAAAGGTTCAGCTGATGTATGTTTGTTCGAAGAATGGATGTATAGGTACATTGAAATTATCTTAAAAGGTGAACAATGGATGGATTGGGCGGAGATTATTGCCACTTCCTTGAGAAGCCAGCTCAAACGCGCCAAAGAATCTAGAGAAGATTTCCGTATGGCCTCATATTTGACTTATTGTATTGCCTGCACCTGTGATCTCGCTGCTCTTCCACATGAGGTATGGAATGAGGAAATGACCATTTTCCAATATTGCCCGTTGTTGCAAAAAGACAGAGTCGTGGAGGATTTCCGTAAGGTGCATGATATATTGTTTGAAAACATTTATTTGGCTCTAGAAGGTTTTCAGATGCCACGACTCTCTTCTGAATCGCTGAAGCTGGTTCAACATTATGGGAGTTCTTTTATTCAGTTCCCCAGGTTCACATTTTTGAGAGTTGGAGGGTTTGAGGAAGAACCTGTGAGGTTGCCTCAATATGCCCTTGATTGTTTCATTTTAGCTGAATTGTGTAGGCAACTTTCTACTGTTATTAAGGATAACCTCCCTCAGGATAAATGGGAAATGGTCTTCCCTATTAAGCTGCACTCTTTGGTGTGTAATAACATGAATGACGCTTCCATCATCGGAAGCAATTTGCTGGGATTCAATCTTGGTTTCTACCGCAGCAGGAGAAACTTCGATAGTAAAGGATGTGCAGCTCTAACCCTCGGCCTTGAAATCAACTCAACAGTTGCTCCGCAACTAGAAGATTTATGGGAAGATTGTGAAAATGAAGAAGAAGTCTTGAAAAAGGACCATTCTAGACTCACCCTGCAGCAAATTAATTCTTTCAAATTGAAGTTCAAAACACAAGGGATCGTTGAGGATGGTTCATGTCTAGTTGAACCCGAATGGGAAGAATCAAATGAAACAAAATTCTTGACAGTTGATTGGAGCAAGGAGGAAGATGATGATATTAATTGGAGAGCCAGATCCATATTAACTTATATGGATGATTGGCTGCAGAAGAAAAGGACTGGAAACATCAATGAGTCTTCTACTAAGGTGATTTCTCTCTCGGAACCACTTCAATCTGACATTCCACTTTCTCATGTTGCAGGTGATACATTGGCCTCAGATAAGAAAATAAAGTTCCCTTCCCAAGTCACGGCTCCTAGAACGAGATCCCATTCCAGGAACAAAGCTTTGAAGCAGCCTAGTTCCCAGAAGCAGAAAATGACATCACCAGAGCGGGATTCAAGTGACAAGTCCCCTTTTCGAGATGAAGCAGACGATGAAGTCCAATTCATTGAAACACCAAAGGCAGATCAACCCAAGTTCTTGACTCCGACTAAAGATACTCAGATGGTATCAACCACTCCCACTGTTCCTTTATGGTTGTCAAATTCAATCAATAAGAAACGGAGTTTACAACCAGTGGCCTCGCCAGTAAAGGACATTGTCACTAGGTATGCAGCTAGAGGGTCTAAAGCAAAGAAAATGAAAACGGATGCTTGTCTCACTAAGGATCCAGTGACGGGGAAAATCATAGCGGAAGTGGCTACTTATAAGTAGAAAAGGGAGTCAGGGGAAATTGATGAGGAAGGATTCAAAGTCACTTCTATTGAACTAGGTACCCTTAACAGGAATACTGGCAATAATTTCTTTAAGTTTTCTGCTGACCACATGCTCACTCAATCAGAAAAAGATTCTAAGGAGAAGAAAGAATTGAAAGCAATGGTGGTGACGATGGCCACATACATCAATTCGTTGACTAATTTAGGGCCTAACTCAATAATCCAGCTGCCTCAGCCATTCGACCCAAATTCTGCCGAAAGCCAGCAATTGATGAAACAGACGCAGAGGGGAAAATTGCTATCTGACGCTGTGGTTAGTTGGGTAAATAGCATATTAGAGCAAGGGAATAAGTTTATTTCAGAAATTACTAGTATCTATTCCGAGGGTGAAGCATTGCTCGAAGAGATTCAAACTTTGATACCAGTATGGGAGACGGAATTGTCACGGTGTCAAACCATAGTTTCTCGGGTAATTGAGGTTGAAAAGTTTGGAGTTCTCAAATTCTTAGGTGAAAACTCCATGAAGGCCGTGGACCCGTGCACCTTATTTATCCTGAAAAGTAATATGAGCTGGAAGGAGTCCGTCTACCAAGAAGCCATCAAAGAAGTCCAGGGCGTCAAGAATCAAATCACAGACATGCATAAGGAACTGGTTAAGGACATGAAGATTGTCAACCCCACAGGCATCCTACAATTGGATGAAGGCGGCATGGACATTGAAGTGTTAACTAAAAGTTTCACCAAAGCAGTCGAGCGGATTAGGGACAAAGAAACGCCCAAGGTCGATGATTTCACTTCATTGGCAGGTATAGAATCCATGTTGCGCCTCAATGAGAAGCTGATGCCATGTCAGAGCCTAAAGATGAAGGAATACAGGTGGCAGGAGGATGCATGTAGAGCCCGACTGATGAGTTTAAAGAACCCGCACTCACAGGCCACGCAAGAATTCATGTCTTCTTTCCAGAGCTGGAAGCTGGTACGTCAGACCGTCGGAAATGAAGAAGAAGCCGGCGAATATAGCGGAAACTGAATCGTCACCTGCTGGCGTTCTATCTTTTTGCTAACTGCCTTTTAGTTTTATAATGGTTTCTTGTATTAACCCGATAGGGCTGAGTTTTAAGGGAGGCCCTTCGGGATTTCAAAAATAACTATAAATGCTGGGGCATTAAACTGTTTTGGGATTTTTTTAGCAATAGAATAGGAAAGAATAGAAGTTAAATATAGTTTTTATATAGATTTTTCTGAAGAACAGTGATGAAGGATAGTATATGCATGTTTTAGCTTCCAAAGACTTTGTGCATTGAAGTTGGATATACATATATGAAAGATTTCGAGTTATGCTTTGAAACTTTGCGTTCTGAGTGTTGAATTATTATCACTTTGTGGAGATAATTCAGTGATTCGAAATTTCCTTATTGCTGTTGGTTAGTTGTAAGTTCATCTATTTCCTGTTTTGATATATGTGGAAAATCTAGCAGAAAATCCATTCTTTGAAATAGATTTTGTTGATTATATGTATGTGAATTTTTCTATTTGCGATCTGTATTTTGTAATTACCTCACTACCTAGGAGTAGTTGAGAGAACCTTATGCACTTTCAGGAAAAAGTGTGATTGTAAAAAAAACTGAATTCATTGTAAATCAGATAAGGGAGCTGTACCTTTAGAAAAATTCAGAGAGGAAGTTAAAATGAAACTAATACTTTCTCAACTATAGTGAACGATTCTGTTCTCTTCATAACATTGGGCATAGAGTAAATTAAGAGAAATTAAGTAAGAGGACAATCTGTTCACCAACATCCTAATACCATATTGTTGAATGGTCTCTCCTTCAACCATCCTCATGTCTTCAAATTTTCCTCTAAGGCTCTCTTCCTTAGCTTTCTTTACATGCTCATCACCACCATAAATGGTTTCTAGTGCATCCCATACATCCTTAGGAGTGTCCTTGTCTTATACATCAATAAACTCAATATATAATAGGCTACTGATAAAGGCTTCCATGACTTACCCATTTTCCTGAATCTCTCTCTTCTGATCATTGGTTAGAGAGCCAGTGGGAATCAGATAGGCATTCTCAACATAGCTCCAATGTTGATCACCCATACTCTTGATGTAAATCTTCATTATGTCCTTCCATATCTTGAAGTTATCTCTATTGAACTTAGGACCTTCCCTCTTCATCATTACAATGGGATCTTTTACCTCAAGCGGTTAAGCTTATATCACCGAGGACCTGGAGTTTCTCTAATACCAATTGATGAATAAAGATGAACAACAAATGCCCTAATTAGTACTGAGAGGGGGGGGGGTAAATCAGTATAGACAAAAACTTTCTCAACAACTTATCAAGTTAAAATAATACCAGCCAGTTGTCTTCATCACTAAAATTAACCATGGCAATATCGATTAAATAAAGTAAGACGTCAAACAACATAAACTAATAAGTTTGATCACTTCAAATACATTCAATACTTGATAATAACTTCACCCATAAACATATGCATGTGGAATACCAGTATTACCATAACGTATTAGCTCTGCATGCATAATCACTAAAACACAAAATACTTAATCATCACATGAAAAATGCACAACTCATGACACACAAATTTTTCATTTGGAAACCCAAATGGGAAAAACCACGGTGTAGATGGATACCCACAAGCTTGTTTTGAACTCTTTTGAAGCTCGCTCTATTAGAAGCCTAGTCCAATTAAGGACTTTACAATAAGGTTCTGTTATATACCCTGTTAAAGGTTGAAACCCTGTTAAAGGTTACCTCACTAGAAGATTTGAAGAACTCAATGATCTTGAGTCATCCGGTTAAAGGATTTACAATAATCCTATTAAAGCTACGTGGTAAAGGGATTTTCCAACTATTGAAATGGTTAGAAGACAACAAGTAAAGCTTTGTTCTGATAACAACACTACATGCCAAGGCAGATCCTTCTCATTTCCTCTCGTCTACAATCATACTCTACAATTTTCCTCTTACTGGTCTGGAAAGTATCTCGTCACTTGGATACACACACAACATTTGCTAATAACAAACAATAAAAAACATCATTGACCTTATAGACAATAATTAGGTCGGTAGCATAAACCCTAAACCCTAAGCATTTAGGTTTACAATATAAGCGGTCCAATCCTAACCATCCAAAAAGTTTGCATAGAGAAATGCAATCTTAAACAAATCACAAGACAATCTGCATCATTCGTTATTCACTACATATGGGAATCAGTAACCCATCACGCTCTCTTCTCATACTGCTAAGAAGAATGATCATTCTTGAGGTAGACATTTAATGTAATCAATCTTCACATGCAAGATCCTCAAGGAAATCCTTCACATGCACAAAACTGATGTGGCACCTCGATCTCATTCACATCTCTAAGATAACTCATCATAGGATGTCTTCGGTTGCATCACACAAGTTGGATTTACAAATCAAAAACCCTAGAGCTGAGACTACCAACCAGTAGTCACACTTAGTGAAACCCCGATACCGGCTCACCATCTTCTTCCAATCTGCATACCGGTTCACTTTCACTTATTGAAATAAATGAGAAGATACATTATCATCATATCATCATATCGGTTCATCATATGCCAACAATATCCAACACTTCAGTCACTGTGGAATTCTCTGATGATGTCGGTGTGACTGGATCTACATTCTATATTGGTGCACTTAGAGTAGATTCATTTATGATCATCTCAATTGCTAGTTCATATTCTATAGATCTTGAATTACCTCTGAATTGTTCATCTATCTTCACATTTGCACTCTCAATGATTTTCTGCAATCTTTTATTAAAACATCTATATCCCTTGCTCTTAGATGAATCACCAAGAAATATTCCTTCATCACTTCTAGGATCGAATTTACCAACATACTCATCTCTCCTGATATAACATTTTCTTCCAAATTTTCTAAAATATTTAAGAGTAGGAGTATTACCTAACCATAGTTCATGAGGGTTCTTATCAGTTTCACCTTTGATGTGAACTCTATTGAAACTATAAACTATTGTATTCATTGCTTCTCTCCAATACACATGAGGTGGGTTTGATTTTGATATCATGCTTCTAGTTGCATCCAGAGTAGTTTTGTTCTACCTTTCCACAACTCCATTTTGCTAGGGTGTTTGAGGTGCTGATAGTTGTCTTCTTATTCCATTCACTTCACAGAATGTATTAAATTCCTTAGATGTGAATTCACCTCCTTGATCTGATCTTAAACATTTGATTTTGTTACCGATTTCATTCTCTACCATTGCCTTGAATAGTTTGAATTTTCCAAAAGCTTCTAATTTCTACCTGAGAAATGTAACCCAACACATTCTAGATTAATCATCAATGATTAGCATAAAATATCTCTCCTTGTAGACTTCTAGTTCTTGTCGGACCACATAAATCAGTATGAATTAAATCAAGGACATTATTGGACTTCTCTTGAATACTCTTAAAAGTTGTTCTAACTTGATTTCCAAATTGATAATCCTTACATACCGGATTGTGAGGTTTTACAATCTTAGGTAAATCCCTTATTGCCTTAGTTGTACTAATCTTTACAATACAATCAAAATTTACATGACAAAGTCTCTTATGCCATAACCAACTTTCATCAATATGTGTAATCAAGTATGTCTTCTCATTGTTATTCAAATGAAAGATATTACCTCTACTTTGATTACCGGTCTCAATTTCCAAACCAGTTCTATTCATAATTTTGCATTTACCATTCTTTGTTAGGATTAATGATAGTCCCAAAGATACTATGAGGGGGAGGGTGAATCAATATCTAACCGGCTAGAAGAATATTTAACCTTATTAAGAACTTTGCATTCCAAATCAGTGTACCGGTAAATAAGAATTAATGCAGTAAATAGGAACAATAAAGACAACATAGAAAACACACCATAACACAACATGTTTAATGAGGAAACCCATTGTGGGAAAAACGTCAGTGGGGTTTGTGACCCACAATATTCACTCACTGGCCAATGAATAAATATTACTTAGAATGAGGGGCATGCACATGCCGGAAGGCCACTCAATAAGAGTCACACTGACTACAAAATTGGATTATGAAATCCAATACAATGTACTTCTTTAAATCAGCATAAACTATGCTAGGTTCAGTACCAGTTTAAGCTCATTCTATAACCAAAACCTTCGCTGTCACTTATAGCACCTTATACATAATTCACAACTCTCTTCTTACACAAAATGACCTATAAGATCTTATACATATATATGAGTCTTTTACAATATGCCATGTCGGCCTTACAAAAGATAATTACAATTAAATACAATAAATAAAAGTTTATTCCTTGTCGACTGGGGTGTCGGTATGCATTGTTTCTGCTGCTAGTGAAGTGTCTGCCGATGTATGTAGATGTCTATGTTGGTGTTAGTGCCTGCCAGTGGCTTTACTAGATGAATGCCTGTAGGTTTCCAGATGGTTTCCATCAATGACAACACCAACCATTCTCATAAGAGTGTAGAATGCCAACAATCTCCCCCTTTGGCATTGATGGCAACACTCGTGAGAAAAATCCAAAAACTATTTCCAAAAAGTGAATTCCAAAAAGTTACAAAAAATATGTGCTCCCCCTGAGTAGATGATCTCCTCTGAATAATCATTTTTCTCTATCCACTACTCCCCCTTTGACATCAATGACAAAGGTTGTCAAAAATTGTCAAACGAGTGCAAAAATTTCACCTCAAAGTTTGTAACCGGTTGGTTACAATCTGAAATATGTCTACCAAAACCAAATTTAAACTCTGCATGAATCTATTGCTATCATTTAAGGTTGCCTCAGTCTATTGGATCATGTCAGTGAGATGATGCATATTCTCTTCCAATGATCTTTCTCCTTGAAGTAATTCCTTAGAGATCTCATTGCTTAGAGAGATAAGGTTGTCCAACTTAGGACCAAGTTTATACTTAAGCTCTCTGGCATTAGCCTTAATCCTTGCCTTCTCTTTCTCAAATTTCTCCAACTTTTCCTCAAAACATGCTATTTCCTGCTCAATACCTAATATAGGTTCAGATGAACCAATTATGTTATCAGCTATGTCATCTATCTCCTTCTGTACTTTGCTTATTTCCTTTTCTATGTCCTTTGTCAAAAGATGTGGCTTGCATTTTTCTCTGTACAACTCTTTATATTCCAAAATTGTAGTATCCAGTGCTGGTAAAAGTGTGTTTATATGTTCTGTGCACTTCTTTATTTTGTCCTCAAATAATTTATCCTTTTCCTTTTCAACTTTCTCTTTGAATGTATCCTCATTCACCTTATCAACTATTATTACATTGTCAGTAATAAATTTGGACAATGTGTCTAACTTTCCTAAAGAATCCTTTACATGATCTATATTACATTTTGGTGCAATCAACTTAAGTATTGGTATAAAGTCATCAATTGCTTTGTAAGCCAATGCATTACAGTCAGTTATCTTCTTGATAGAGTCCAGGAGTACTTATGTCACATTAGTAGGCTTGAATTCACTTAATGAAGTACCAGATGTCTGACCAACTACTTTAATTACCTTTGTGCTTCAAACATTTGTAACCAATTTGCTTGTATTATCCTCCAGTGGATCAGTCTGAGTTTGCATTTCAACTTGTAATGGTTTTTCTAATTGTTTAGGTATCTTAGTGATTACAGGTTTCACTACTTCAATGTGTACCTATGCCTCTGTAGGTTTCTCTATTGGTTTCTCTGTGTTCTCAACTGTCGGTATCTCTGTCTCAGTAGGTTTCTCTATGATAGCATCTATACTTCCAGTATTCATTCAGTATCCAATGGTTGTTTAGTTTGTAATGTTTGCTCTGTTTGCCCCGTTTCATTCTCAACCTCATCAGTCTCTGCCGGTTGCTTAGCAATGTTTCCATTGTCAGCAATATTATCCTTAGCCTTTGCATTGTCCTTATCTACAACAATGTTCACTTACTGAGTGTCTACATTCATGGTGAATGGAATTTCAAAATAAAGATTAGTGTCATCATGTATTACACCTTCACTTTCAGTAACCAGTGGATCATTAGAATGTACCAATGCAGTAGCCAAGGGTGGTGGCAAGTTGTCAGTTATCTTGATGCTTGGTATTCCATAAAATTTACCTTTCCCTTTGTCCTAATCCTTTTGATAAACTTTGAATGATTTCTTCGGCCTGTTAATTTGTTCTTGTTTTTCTTTTTCTACCAAAAAGATATCCCATTTATCAGCAATTTCCTCTGCAATCTCATTTACTCTACTTGCCATCAAACTCACTTGTCGATGACTAGTAGCAAAAACTAATCTATTAGCTTCACAAATTAGGTCATCAACCTCTTCTTTTGAGTTAACCAGATGTACAGCTAGAAGTTTTTCAACTTTAAGTTTCTTGTCCAATTCCATTACTGCAATCCTCTTTGCATCTAACCTTCTATACAGTTCATTAGGCAGGTCATCCACAACTTCAATTAAAACTTTCTTATATATGTCCAGATGTAAGATTATGCTATTTTCAATGCTTTCCTTTTCTGAATCTTTGAATTTGTTATACAATTTTCTCACACTAGCCAAATTACCATCATCAATTATTTCATTTACCAAATTATCCAATGGTGGTATAACCAGTTTCTATTTCTTTTTGGGAGTTAGTTTCTTAGCCGATTGCCTTACTACCTGTTGTTTCTTCCTTAAACTCCTTGTTCTTTGGCGAGGAGGAGAGGGTACTGGTGAAGGTTTTCTCTTCCTTTTGACTCTTTTGAATTTAGCTGGTATCTCACTATCAAAAGATGTGCCAACCGATGAAATGTGTGCCTCCGGTTGCAGTCCTTCTAGTTCACTAGCCGCTATACCAGTAATGTTCATAACATTTTCTTTTATTTCCTTTACCTATTTAGAAGCATCTCTTATATATTTCTCTCTTCTCTTCCTTTGATTCATTGTTTGCACATTACTTTCAATTGTTTCTGCACTACCAAAAACTTCTTCTGTTGGTTCTCTAGGTGCATCTAATAAAGCTTTTGCATAAGTCTCAATTATGTTGAAATCTACCTCATAACCCATTTTTGTTACCCATATAGTTCTAGGAAGTACCACTTCCATCCATGTTTCATCCTTTTTTTATTACAAAATGGATTTCTTTATCATATTTATCCACTACACTCTGTGGTAGTCTTTCTCTGGTTTTCATTTTAGCTTGAAAAACTTTAAAGTATTCAGTGATGTTGTCTTCCTTAGCAGTACCCATGCCGGTGAAAGCTTCCTGTAATTGTTTTCCTACTGGTATGTCATATCCAAAGTTTTTCTGTCCTATACCGGGGATTTCCTTTGTGAAATACAACATTGAGCATACTAAAAGATTACCAAAATGAAATGTTCCTTTCTTGTCTCCTTTTATCTTTTTCAAATTATCTATGAGTTAATCCATTAGCCATTCACACACATCTATTTTTCCATTGTTGTTCACCATTTCATAAGCACTATTAATGCAAAGACTAGAAACTAAATTAAGTCTATTTGCATGAGTAGTTTTGTAACCTAAAATCATACTTATGAATCTCACATTGATGTCCTTGATGTCATTCATTATTAGAGATCTACTATGTGATGTTGAAATAGTTAGTGTCATGACTTAGTTGTTAGGAACCTTCTTTGTTTTGTCTAGTCTATTGTTGGTTGAGGGTAAACCTATTACTGCCCTAATTGCTTGTCGGGTGAATTTGTAGACAGATTCTAATCAAAGAAATTCTCCATGTGCCCTACTTAGGACAATTCTCACTACATCTTTCAAAAATTCAGGGATGTTTAAAATTTCAACAAAACCTAAAGTCTCCATAATCTTGTGCTTGGGTTTGACAATGCCATTTTCATCACAAATTACAGTTCTAAACATTTTTAACAATTCCTCATAACCTAATTCTTCAATGTTGCAATGAATATATATCTTGGGGTCTTCAGCATAAGCTACACCTTTAGGAATCTTTGAAAATGTGCCTATGGAATCATCTTGCTTATTTATCTTGGGAATAATTTTGAATACGGGCCTAGGGCATTTTACATTTTCCACGATAGTAGGGTTTGCAATAAATTCAGGAGTAGAAGAAGAAGCCATTTGAAAAATACCTTTAGCTACCTGATAATGTCTAAATGCTTGAAATAAATCGCTTCACACCTTTGCCTTGAATGCCTTCGCTCAGATTTTGTGCTCTCTGCTAATTTGAAAGCTTGGTGAATCAAAAATGAGGGAAACTGATGATTTATAATGACTTTACCTTCAACAACTGCATTAAATGCTCGCCGGTTAAGTGAAAACTTAACACATCTACTGGTAAAGAAGAAATATATCTTCTCACCATCAACCGAGGGTAATCTGCATGATATTCAACTTGTTGCAATACCCCCAAAGGGTTGCTCTTAGTGGGATGAAGAATCTCCTACCGGTGGAGTAATACTCTGTTCTACCGATGAAGAAATAGTTTCATCAACATTCTAATCTGTCTTCCTAATCCTTTGTTTTGAAAATTCTTGCTTTACCTCATCTACCTTTTCTTTGCCTTTCAACTGGGTCCTTTATTATTCGTTGGTGAAGTCTTGCTTCTACAAAATTTTGCAATATGTCCAATTTTGTTACAAGCATAACAAGTCACATTATTCTTCTGAATAGCCTTTCCATATCCTATGCCAGTTTGTGTTCTACTTTGATTAGATAAGTGCCCAAATCTTCCACAAACATAACATCTTACATTCATTCTATAGTTTTCTGAATTATGACCAACTTTGTTGCATTTGGAACATTGACAGGTGGATGCATTAATGTTCTGATTGTTTCTAGATCTACACTAATTTTCTCTATGTCCATACTTGTTACAGTTAAAACATTTACCATTAAATTTGTAAGCATTAGGTTGTCTTACTGGTTTACTATGATCATGATTGTTTGCAGTACCGAAACTTTCTCCAACTTCAAATCCAAGTCCATTATTATCTCCATTAGGTTTCTGACTTTTCAACATTCATCAAGTTCCTCTGAACTTTTCTTGAATTTCTCTTTGTGTTGATTTGTAGTAGCCAACTCATTTTCCAAAATTCCCATTTGTCTCATAAGTTTAGTTTTATCATGTTGCATGTGAATCAGATCTGTCTTCAACATATCATTTTCATGATTGATTCTTAGATTATCATTTCTAGCATCATTGAGTCTCCTAGACAAGTCATCTTCATTCTTCTTCATGTCTTCAATGTCTTTACAAAATCTCATAGTCATATCTTGCATTTCATTCCTCATAGTAATGTTTTCTTGTCTCAACTTGTTCACAAGTTCATTAAGAGTTTCCTTTTCATCATTATCACTCTGTATCTTCTCATGAAGTTCTTTTCTTTTATTTCTAGCTATAGTAAGTTTCTCCTGAAGTCCTTGAATTAATTCTTGTGCATTCCTTAGAACATCTTCAAGTTTGATATTATTCAACTTTTCTACATCATAGTCTACAAGAGCTCCTTCAAATTACTTTCTTAAGTTCTCCATCTGTACCGATGTTAGAATCTTCCTCAAGCTATTAGGCTTTTGAAAATAGAGGACCAAGCTCTGATACCAATTCTTAGGATTAATGATAGTCCCAAAGATACTGAGAGGGGGGGTGAATCAATATCTAACCGGTTAGCAGAATATTTAACCTTATTAAGAACTTTGCATTCCAAAACAGTGTACCAGTAAATAAGAATTAATGCATTAAACGGGAACAATAAAGATAGCATAGAAAACACACCATAACACAAGATGTTTAACTAGGAAATGCGGTGTGGGAAACACCTCGGTGGGATTTGTGACCCACAATATTCACTCATTGGCCAATGAATAAATATTACTTAGAATGAGGGGCATGCACATGTAGCAAGGCCAACTACCTAGATCTCACTGCTCAATAAGAGTCACACTGACTACAAAAGTGGATTATGAAATCTAATACAATGTACTTATTTAAATCAGCATCAATCATGCCAGGTTCAGTATCGGTTTAAGTTCATTCTATAACCAAAACCTTCGCTATCACTTATATCACCTTATACATAATTCACAACTCTCTTCTTACACAAAATGACCTATAAGATCTTATACATATATATGAGTCTTTTACAATATGCCATGTGGGCTTTACAAAAGATAATTACAACTAAATACAATAAAAAAAAGTTTATTCCCTTTTGGCTAGGGTGCCGGTATGCATTGTTGCCACTACCGGTGAAGTGTCAGCCAATGTATATAGATGTCTATGTCGGTGTTGGTGCCTGCTAGTGGCTTTACTAGGTGAATGCTAGTAGGTTTCCAGATGGTTGCCATCAATGACAACACCAACCATTCTCATAAGAGTGTAGAATGCCAACATTCTTGAATTGTAACTGAAATCCTTTTTCAACTAATTGACCAACACTCAAAAGATTATGCTTCAAACCTTCAACATAATAAACATTATCAATATTGTGCTTACCATCTAAAGATATAGTGCCTTTTGCTTTGATCAAACAAGCTTTATCATCCTCAAATCTTACTAGACCTCCATTCTGATCTTCCATATACCATAGTTAGTTCCATCAAGTTTTGGACTGTCCTTCCTGAAATAGTTAGTTGCCATAGAATCTCCTCAAGCTGTTAAACTTCTACAAAAAGAGGACTTAGCTCTTATACCAATTGTTATGACCCGAAGGAAACTAAGAGGGGGTGGGGGGGTGAATTAGTTGTCTATTAATTTCAACCCAAATATTGTTAGGTCCCGGAGACAACTGAGAGGGGGGTGAAATAGTTGTCCAATAAATTCAGCCAAAATTAACTTAACCAAAACTTAATGCTTAATACCGGTAAACCAAACTTTATGCCGGTAGACAGTCTTAATAGTTAATTGCAGTACCGGTAAAGATTAACACATGAAATAGAAAGACGATAACATCCACAACAAATAACACAAATATTTGTATGTGGAAACCCTGTAAGGGAAAAAACCACGATGGGAAGCCTTACCCATAATCAAATGATACTGCTGCAGAGAGTATGTGTGTACAATATGGATTCTGCACATGCAGAAAGGCCAGCTGCCTAAAGCTCATTGCTCAATCACAAAATGAGAGTCACACTAACTATAATTGGATGGTTAAATCCAATGATAATGTACTGCATAAAATAGCATCTTCATATGCTAGATTCAGTACCGGTTTAGTTCTGACCGCCTTCACAAAATCCTTCCTTCAACCTTTAAATGATGTCTATGTGTATAGCTCTGCTTATTTTTTGGATATACCTTATTGCAATCCTTTTCGCATTCCCACACCTATCTCACAAATGAGATCTTACACTTATACCATAACCTAAGACCAATTTGAATAGGTCGGCTCACTAAAAGATATTACAATAAAATCAATTACAAATAAATTAATATCCAATGCATGATGTCGGCTCAATGCATTTACAATAATAATAAATCATCTCCATAATATGTCATGCTGATCTGGAATAGATAATGCTTGCCGGTCCATAACCTAGACCTATTTGCCGGTAACAACAAATATGCAAACTCGATTGTACCAATAAACAAATCACCAAAACCAAGTGACAAAACAATGTCTTTGACATAACCAAGTAATCTCCAGATGATAGCATATCCTCCTCAGTGCCGGTGAACAATATAAGTTGTTGGTGAACCAAATACCGGTGACTATGTATAATTTTGTGACTTGCCGATAAACATAACCAAAATCTCCAAGTGTTGATAAGTGTTGACAAGCGATCACAGGTATTGACATCAATGACAAAACCATATCAACATATCCAAAATTCCAACAATCTCCCCCTTTGGCATTGATGGCAACACAAGATGGAAAAACCATCAAAGTGCCAAAACAAAAATACCAAAAAAAACAAAAACCAACAATCTCCCAATGAGATCATTAACCAAAAATCAAAATACATAATATCTCTCCCCCTAGGAATAATCTCTCCCCAAAAGAAAAAGATAATGTGTTTTTCCATATCAATCTCTCCCCCTTTGACATCAAATGCAAAGCAATGCAAAACCAAATACAAAACACCAACTTATTTAATATACCAACTACTCCCCCTGAGAAGTAGCTCTCCTCATCAAAGCTGGAATAAAAAGTATTTCTCTATTAATTCTGCTGGTTGATGACAAACATCAACTGTCTAAGTCTCTACCGGTGGGGGTAGAACTCCAAGTTGCTCTCTGAGATACTCAAATGTTTCCTTAGGTAAGGGCTTTGTAAAAATATCTGCAATCTTCTCTTTAGTATTCACATAAACTAATTTCACTTCTTTTGCTTCAACATTCTCCTTTAGAAAATTGAATTTGATAGAAACATGTTTAGTCTTAGAGAGAAATACTGGGTTCTTTGATATATCAATTGCTGCCATATTATCATAGTAAATAGTTATAGGATCCTTGCATTTTACCTTTATGTCCTTCAACATTTGTTTGATCCATAATACCTGTGGACAATTTGTTGTTGCTGCAACATATTCTAATTCTACTATTGATAGACTTGTACAACTCTGTTTCTTGCTCAACCATGAAATTAGTCTGCTGCCAAGAAAAAATGCTCCGCCGGTGGTGCTTTTTTTGTCATCGACATCTCTTACCCAATTATCATCTGTGTATGCACATAAGTCAAAATTTTCATCTCTAGGATACCATAAACCAATATTTGTAGTGCTTTGTAGGTACCAAAAAATCCTTTTCACTATTGATTCATGATTTTCTTTAGGATTACTCTGAAATCTTGAAACAATACATACTACACTCATAATATCAGGTCTTATTTGTGTCAAATATAGTAAACCTCCTATCATAGACTTGTATCTAGTTGGATCAACAGGTGTAAATTCATCTTTCAAGGATAATTTATCAGTTGTAGTCATAGGTGTGCTTACCAGTTTATAGTTTTCCATGCCAAATTTCTTTAGTAATTCCTTCAATTACTTAGATTGACATAGGAATATACCTTTATCAATCTGTGAAATCTGTAATCCTAAAAAGAATTTTATCTCTCCAATCATAGATATTTCAAATTCTTGCTGCATTTTGTTAAAAAAGTCTTTACACAATCCATCTTCTCCTCCAAATATTATATCATCAACAAAAACTTCAATAACCAAGATTTCATCATTAGTCCCTTTGTAGTATAGATTGTTGTCAGCATTACCTTTAGTGTATCCAAGCTTCACAAGATATTTGTCCAATCTAGCATACCAAGCTCTAGGAGCTTGTTTCAATCCATATAAAGCTTTCCTTAACCTGTAAACCATGTCTTTGTTATTTGTCAAAGAAAATCCATCAGGTTGTTCAATATAAACTTCTTCTTCAAGATCTCCATTAAGAAATGCATATTTAACATCCATTTAATATACTTTATAGTTCTTGTGTGCTACAAAAGCCAATAAAAGTCTGACTGCCTCAATTCTAGCTACTAGTGCAAAGGTTCTGTGAATATCCCTTACACACTAATCTTGCTTTGTTTCTAATTACCTTGCCTTCTTCATTAAGTTTATTTCTAAAAACTCATTTAGTTCCAATTACATTTTTGTGTTTAGGCCGGGGAACTAATGACCAAGTGTTATTCCTTTCAATTTGTTCCAATTCATCTTCCATAGCTTTAATCCAATATTTATCTTCACATGCCTCATTAATTGATGTAGGTTCCGTTTGAGAAATAAGACATACCTCTTCATTTTCCAATCTTCCTCTAGTCAAAACTCCTTGAAATTTGTTTCCAATTATCTGATCTTCAGAATGATTCAGTCTTACATACCAGGGTGTTTTTACTTGTTATTGTTCTTTAGCAACTGTTGAATCTCCAGATGATGTCGGTGTCACTGGATCACCATTTTGTATTGGTGTATTCATAATAGGTTCATTTGTGACTATCTCTATTGCCGGTTTAGAGTCTATGTACCTTGAATTTCCTCTAAACTATTCATCAATCTTCACATTTGCACTCTCAACAATTTTCTACAATCTCTTGTTAAAAGATTAATATGCCTTTCTCTTAGATGAATAACCAAGAAATATTCCTTCATCACTTCTAGGATCAAATTTTCCAATATTCTCATCTCTTCTAATATAGCATTTACTTCTGAATATTATGAAATATTTAAGAGTAGGAGTATTACCAAACCATAGTTCATGTGGGGTTTTACCGGTTTCACCTCTAATGTGAACTCTGTTGAATGTATAAACAGATGTATTGACCGCTTCTCTCCAGTATATATAAGGTAGATTTTCTTCTGATATCATACTTCTGGCTGCATCCATGATAGTTTTGTTTTTCCTTTCCACAACTGCATTCTGATGGGGTGTCCAGGGTGCTGATAACTATCTTTTGATCCCATTCACTTCACAGAATTTATTAAATTCCTTAGATGTTAATTCACCTCCTTGATCTGATCTCAAGCATTTGATTTTCTTGTTGGTTTCATTTTATACCATCACCTTGAATAGTTTGAATTTCCCAAATGCTTCAAATTCTTCTCTGAGAAAAGTAACCCAACACATTCCAGAATAGTCATCAATGATTAGCATAAAATACCTATCTCCTTGTATACTTCTAGTTCTTACTGGATCACATAAATCAGTCTAAATTAAATCAAGAAAATTGTTAGACTTCTCCAGAATACTCCTGAAGGTTGCTCTAACTTGCTTTCCTAATTGACATTCCTTACATACCGGATTGTGAGGTTTAACAATCTTAGGTAAATCTCTTACCGCCTTGGTAGTGCAATCAAAATTTACATGAAAAAGTCTCTTATGCCATTACCAACTTTCATCAATATGTGCAATCAAACATACTTTCTCATTTTTTTTCAAATGAAAGATATTACCTCTAGTCTGATTACCGATTGCAATTTCCAAACCAGTTCTATTTAAGATTTTGCATTTACCATTCTTGAATTGTAACTAAAATCCTTTCTCAACTAATTGGCCAACACTCAAAATATTATGCTTCAAACCTTCAACATAGTAAACATTATCAGTATTGTGCTTACCATCAAAAGATATAGTTCCTTTTCCTTTGATCAAACAAGCTTTATCATCTCCAAATCTTACTAGACCTTTATTGTAATCCTGAAAGGTTAAGAATTTACTCTTATCACCAGTCATATGATGTGAACACCCTGAATCAATAATCCATTCATCCTTATCTTCAACTTTAGCTACCAGGGCCTACTCTACCAGTTGAACAGTAGGTGTCGGTTGATCTTCTGTTATAGCAACAAAATCCCATCCATTGTATACCGGATCCTCATCAGAATCATCAGTAACTCCTTCATCAGCATAATAACAAGATTTGTCTCTATTCTTCTTGAACTTGTATTTCTATTAGTCAAGGTTAGGCTTATATGTTCTTTTAGCTTCTTCTCTTAATATTGCATGTCTATCAGGGCATCTAGAAGCCATATGACCAATCTTATTATAGTTAAAACATTTAAAGGGTGCTTTACCTTCATACTTACTGCCAATTGGACCTTTAGGCATTTTCCTTGCAAATAGTGCTTCAAGTTCTTCAAGTTCTTCATTTTCTCTCCTGCTTTATTCAAGTTCTCTTGCATAGAAGGCTTTGCAATCAAATTTATCAAATGATGATGATGATGCTGCAGTTGATACTGATACAAATTCCTCAAGATCAAAAGTTGAAAGTTTTCCAACCAAAGTGTCTCTAGATACTGATACATTATGCATTGTTCTCAATTCATTTATAGTAGTAACTTTCATTTTATATGACATTGGCAAAGATCTTAAAACTTTAGAAACAATTTCATCTTCACTTAAGGTTCCTCCACAATATTTTATACCCAAAACAATTTCATTTACTCTTTCCATAAAAGCAGAAATTCTTTCTTCTTCTTCCATTTTTCAGACTTTCATACCTAACCCGAAAGCATTCAAGTTTTGCAATTTTGACTGTGGAATCTCCTTCATTCAATGTTTCCAGTCTGTCCCAAATAGCTTTAGTAGTAGATTTGTCTAACAATCCCATGACTTGTTGATCTGATAATGCGCTCAAAATTGCTTCTCTTTCTTTGCAATCATTTTCCTCATCTTTAGCCAATTTAGGTGGAATAGGTTGACCTTGAGTAGGAGCAGTATAGCCATTCTTTGTAACATCCCATATTTCCCTTCCAATGCAATTCAAATATGTCTCCATCTTGATCTTCCATATGCCATAGTTAGTTCCATCAAGTTTCAGACTGTCCTTCCTGAAATAGTTAGAAGACATTGGATCTCCTCAAGCTGTTAAACTTCTACAAAAAAGAGGACAAGGCTCTGATACCAATTGTTAGGTCCCGGAGACAACTGAGAGGGGAGAGGGGTGAATCAGTTGTCCAATAAATTCAACCAAAATTAATTTAACCAAAACTTAATGCTTAATACGGGTAAACCAAACTTTATGCCGGTAGACAATCTTAATAGTTAATTGCAGTATCGGTAAAGATTAATGCATGAAACATAAAGACAATAACATCCACAACACAAAACACAAATATTTGTACATGGAAACCCTGTAAGGGGAAAAACCATGGGGGGAAGCCTTACCCACAATCAAATGATACTAATATAAATAGTATGTATGTACAATATGGATTCTGCACATGTAGAAAGGCCAGCTACCTAAAGCTCACTACTCAATCACAAAATGAGAGTCATACTAACTACAATTGGATGGTTAAATCTAATGATAATTTACTGCATAAAATAGCATCTTCATATCCTGGATTCAGTACTGGTTTAGTTCTGATTGCCTTCACAAAATCCTTCCTTCAACCTTCAAATGATGTATATGTGTATAGCTCTGCTTATTTTTTGCATATACCTTATTGTAATCCTTTTCACATTCCCACAATTGTCTCATAAATGAGATCTTACATTTATACCATAATCTAAGACCAATTTGAATAGGTTGGCTCACTAAAAGATATTATAATAAAATCAATTACAAATAAATCAATATCCAATGCATGATGTAGGCTCAATGCATTTGCAATAATAATAAATCATCTCCATAATGTGTCGTTCTGATCTGGAATAGATAATGCTTGCTGGTCCATAACCTAGACCTATTTGCTAGTAATAGCAAATATTCAAACTTGATTGTACCAATAAACAAATCACCAAAACCAAGTGTCAAAACAATGTCTTCAACATAACCAAGTAATCTCTAGATGATAATAGATCATCCACAATGTCGGTGAACAATATAACCCGTTGGTGAACCAAATACCAGTGACTGTGTATAAGTCTGTGACTTGCCGATGAACATAACCAAAATCTCCAAGTGTTGATAAGTGTTGACAAGTGATGACAGGTGTTGACATCAATGACAAAACCATATCAACATATCCAAAATGCCAACAAATATAACTTAATCAAACTTGATGCATAATACCAGTAAACCAAACTTTATTTCGGTTGACAGTTTAACAATTCATATTAGTATCGGTGAAGCTTAATGCATGAAACAAAAAGAGAAACAACATCCACAACACATAACACATATATTTGTACGTGGAAACCTAGTAAGGGGAAAAAACATGGTGTGAAACCTTACTCACAATTAGATGATACTACTACAGATAGTATGTGTGTACAAATGGGGTCTGCACATGTAGAAAGGCCAACTGCCTAGAGCTCACTACTCAATCACAAAATGAGAGTCACACTGACTACAATTGGATGATTAAATCCAATGATAATGTACTGTTGAAAGTAGCATCTCCAATACTGAATTCAGTACCAGTTAAGCTCTAATTGTCTTCTTGAAACCTTCCTTGAATCTTCAAATGATGTCTACATGAGTAGCTCTGCTTATATTCATATATACCGAATATCACAACCTTATAATACCTTATGGTATGTTAGGTCCCAGAGACAACTGAGAGGGGGGGGGGGTGAATCAGTTGTCTAATAAATTCAAATCAAAAACTTATTAACCAACTTATTACATAATACTGGTAAACCAGTTTAGTATACCGGTAGACAGTGTTAATAGTAAATTGCTATACCGGTAAGAATTAATGCATGAAACATAAACACAAAGTCATCCACAACACATGACACCAATATTTGTATGTGGAAACCCTGTAAGGGGAAAAACCACGATGGGAAACCTTACCCACAATCAGATGATACTACTATAGATAGTAAGTGTACAAAAGGGGTCTACACATGCAGAAAAGCCAACAGCCTAGAGCTCACTGCTCAATCACAAATGGGAGTCACACTAACTACAGTTAGATGGTTAAATCCAATAAGAATGTATTGCACAAAATTGCATCTTCATATGCTGAATTCAGTACCGATGTAATGTTGATATGCTTCTACAAAAACCTAACTTCACCTTCAAATGATGTCTTCATGTATGCCTCTGCTTTATCTCGCATATACCTTCACTTGAATCTTTTTCGCATTCCACACTTGATCTTACAAATAAGATCTTACATTTATACCATACCCTAAGACCAATTTTAGTAGGTTGGCTCTACATGATATTACAATAAAAACATTTTACAAATAATATAATATTTGATGCAAGAACTGATTAATCATGTCAGCTTAATGCATTTACAACAATAATAAATCATCTCCATAGTGTGCCATGCTGATCTGGAAAGGATAAACCTGCCAGTGTAACCCTAGATAACCTGGACCTATTTGCCAGTAAAAGAAAATATGCAAATATGAATATACCAATGATTATTACTTCAAAATAAAGTGTCCACATGATGTTGTCATCATTACCAAGTGTCTTCCATGTCATTCCAGGTATCGGTGAACATTATATCTTGCCGGTTAATCATATAGCAGTAACTGTTGCACAAATTACTGCTTGTCGGTGAATGTTGCTGGATCTCCAAAGTAGGTGTATTTAGTAGGTGTTGACATCAATGACAAAACCATACCAAAATACCAACAATCTCCCCGTTTGGCATTGATGGCAACACAAGATGGAAAAACCATCACAGTGCCAAAACCGAAATGCCCAAAACTAACAATCTCCATATCTCCCCTTGGGAGTAACAATCTTTCATACCAATTTCTTCTTAAATGTGTTTTTCAAAATTTCTCCCCTAAAATCTCTTTTACCAAAAAGATAATGTGTTTTTCCATAGATATCTTTCCCCCTTTGACATCAAATGCCAAAGTCAGAAAGGGTCAAGTTTATACAAAATACCAACCAATTCAATATACCAACTACTCCCCCTTTGAAGTAGCTTCCTCATCAAATACCGGAATAAAGATTTGCTCATTTAGTTCTGCTGGTTGATGACAATCATCAATTGTCTAAGTCTCTACCGATGGTGGTATGACTCTGAGCTGATCTTTGAGATACTCAAAAGTTTCCTTAGGCAAAGGTTTTGTGAAAATATCTGCAAGCTGTTTTTTAGTATTCACATAAACCATTTTTATCTCTTTTTCTTCAATTTTTTCCCTTAGAAAATTCAGTTTGATAGAAACATGTTTTGTTTTAGAATGTAATACCAGATTTTTAGATATATCAATTGCAGCAGTGTTATCACAGTATATAGTAATAGGTTCCTTGTATTTTACCTTTATGTCTTTCAACATTTGTTTAAGCCAAAGTACTTGTGTACAATTTGTTCCTGTTGCAACATATTCTTATTCTACTGTTGATAAAGATGTACAACTCTATTTCTTACTCAACCAAGAGACTAATCTTTTTCCAAGAAAGAATGCTCCTCTAGTGGTGCTTTTCCTATCATCCACATCTCCTGCCCAATTTGCATCTGTATATGCACATAGATCAAAATTTTCATCTTTAGGATACCGTAATCCAAGATTTGTTGTGCCTTGTAAGTACCGGAAAATCCTTTTTACTGCTAATTCATGATTTTCCCTAGGATTACTCTGAAATCTAGAAACTATACATACTGCATTCATAATATCAGGTCTTGTTTGTGTCAAATACAATAAACCTCCTATCATAGATTTGTATCTAGTTGGATTAACAGGTATAGATTCATCCCTTCGAGATAATTTGTCATTTGTAGTCATAGGTGTGCTTACCGGTTTAGAGTTCTCCATCCCAAATTTCTTTAGTAGTTCTTTCAAGTACTTAGATTGACTCAAAAATATACCTTTATCAGTCTGTAAGATCTGCAATCCTAAAAATAACTTTATTTCTCCAATCATAGACATTTCAAATTCTTGCTGCATTTCAAGAGAAAATTCTTTGCATAATTCATCTTCTCCTCCAAAGATTATATCATCAACAAATACTTCAATAATCAAGATGTCATCATTAGTTACTTTGTAATATAAATTGCTATCTACATTTCCTTTAGTAAAACTAATTTTTAGAAGATACTTATCCAATCTTGCATACCAAGCTCTTGGGGCTTGTTTTAATCCATACAGAGCTTTTCTTAATTTGCAAACCATATCATTGTCATCTGTCAAAGAAAATCCATCAGGTTGTTCAATATAGACTTCCTCTTCAAGATCTCCATTCAAAAATGCACATTTAATATCTATTTGATAAACTTTGTAATCCTTGCGAGCTGCAAAAGCCAATAATAATCTAACTACCTCAATTCTGGCTACTAGTGCAAAGGTTTCATTGTAATCAACTCCTTCTTTCTGAGAATATCCCTTACACACTAGTCTTGCTTTATTTCTAACAACCTTACCATCTTCATTAAGTTTGTTTCTAAATACCCATTTGGTTCCAATTACATTTTTATTTTTAGGCCGAGGAACTAATGTCCAAGTATTATTTTTCTCAATTTGTCCTAATTCTTCTTCCATAGCTTTAATCCAAAATTTGTCTTCACATGCCTCATTGATAGATAATGGTTCAATTTGAGAAATAAGACATACCTCTTCATTTGCCAATCTTCCTCTTGTCATAACTCCTTTAAATTTTCTTCCAATTATTTGATCTTCAGAATGATTCAATCTTACATACTGGGGTGTCTTAGTCTGTTGTTGTTCTTCAATTATTGTGGAATCCTTTGATGATACCGAAGTAACTGGATCATCATTTTGTACTGGTGGATTCATTGTAGGTTCATTTGTCATAATTTTTGTTTCCGATTTAGAGTCTATATATCTTGAAGTTCCTCTGAATTGTTCATCAATCTTTACATTTGTACTCTCAACAATTATCTGTAATCTTTTATTAAAACATCTATATGCCTTGCTCTTAGATGAATAACCAAGAAATATTCCTTCATCAGTTCTAGGATCAAATTTGCCAATATACTCATCTCTTCTAATATAACATTTACTTCCAAAAATTCTGAAATACTTAAGAGTAGGAATATTACCAAACCATAGTTCATGAGGAGTCTTACCGGTTTCACCTTTGATGTGAGCTTTGTTGAATGTATAGATAGTAGTGCTTACTACCTCTCTCTAGTACACATGTAGTAGATTTGCTTCTGATAACATACTTCTTGTTGCATCCAAGATAGTTCTGTTTTTCCTTTCAACAACTCCATTCTGTTGTGGCGTCCGAGGTGTTGATAACTATCTTTTGATTCCATTCACTTCACAAAATGTATTAAAATCTTTAGATGTGAATTCTCCTCCTTGATCTGATCCTAAACATTTGATTTTCTTACCAGTTTCATTTTCAACAATTGCTTTGAATAGTTTGAACTTCCCAAGTGCTTCTGACTTTTCTCTGAGAAAAGTAACCCAACACATTCTAGAGTAATCATCAATAATTAGCATGAAATATCTATCACCTTGTAAGCTTTTAGTTCTAGCTAGACCACATAAATCAATATGAATTAAATCAAGAGCATTATTGGATTTTTCTGGAATACTTTTAAAACTAGCTCTAACTTGTTTTCCAAATTGACATTCCTTGCAAATTGTATTATGAGGTTTCACAATTTTAGGTAGATCTCTAACTGCCTTGGAAGTACTGATTTTTACCATGCAATCAAAATTTACATGACATAGTCTTTTATGCCATAACCAACTTTCATCTATATGTGCAATTAAGCATGCCTTTTCACTGTTATTCAAATGAAAGATATTACCTCTAGTCTGATTACTGGTTGCAATTTCCAAACCAGTTCTATTCATGATTTTGCATTTTCCATTTTAAATTGTAACTGAAAACCTTTCTAAACTAATTGACCAACACTTAAAAGATTATACTTTAATCCTTCAACATAGTAGACATTGTCAGTGTTATGTTTACCATCAAGAGATATTGAACCCTTACCTTTGATTGAATAGGCTTTGTCATCTCCAAATCTTACTAAAACTCCATTGTATTCTTGAAAGTTCAAGAATTTACCTTTGTCTCCAGTCATGTGATGTGAGCATCTTGAGTCAATAATCCATTCATCCTTTGATTCAACTTTAGCTGCTAGGGCTTGTACTACCGGTTGAGCAATAGGTACCAGTTGATCTTCTGTTATAGCAATAAAAACCCATCCATTGTCTATTGGATCCTCATCAGAATCATCAGTCACACCTTCATCAACAATGTAACAAGATTTATCTTTGTTCTTCTTAAATCTATATCTCTGATATTCAAGATTAGGCTTGTATGTTCTTCTATCTTCTTCTCTTAGTCTACCATGTCTATCAAGGAATCTTGAAGCCATATGACCAATCTTATTGCAGTTAAAACATTTAAAGGGTGCTTTACCTTCATACTTACTTCCGATTGGACCTTTTGGCATTTTTCTTGCAAATAGTGCTTCAAGTTCTTCAAGCTCTTCATTCTCCTTCCTGGTTTCTTCAAGTTCTCTTTCATAAAAGGCTCTCCAGTCTGATTTGTCAAAAGATGGAGTAGATGGTGTTGATTTTTTGAAGGCCAAATCAGTCTTTATAGTAGCAATAGGACCAAATTCCTCAATTTCAAAAGCTGAAAGTTTTCCAATCAATGTATCCCTAGTTATTGATGTATTAGGCATTGTTCTCAACTCATTTATAGCAGTAACCTTCATTTTATATGCTGGTGGAAAACCTCTTAAGATTTTTGAAACAATCTCATCCTCACTCAAGGTTCCTCCACAACATTTGATACCCAAAACAATTTCATTTACTCTTTCCATAAAAGTAGAAATCCTTTCACCTTCTTCCATTTTCAGATGTTCATACCTGACTCAGAATCTTTCAAGTTTTGCAATTTTGACTATGGAATCTCCTTCATTCAGTGTTTCCAAATGATCCCAAATAGCTTTAGCAGTAGACCTATCTGATAATCCCATGATTTGTTGATTTGATTATGCGCTCAAGAGAGCTTCTCTTGCTTTGCAAAAATTTTCTTCATCTTTGGCTCAAGTAGTTGGAGTAGTCTGACCAGCTATAGCAGCAATATAACCATTCTTAGTAACTTCCTAGATGTCTTTACCGATGCAATTCAGATGTGTCTCCATTCTGATCTTCCATATCCCATAGTTGGTTCCATCAAGTTTAGGACTATCCTTGTTGAAATAATTAGTAGACATTGGATCTCCTCAAGTTGTTAAACTTCAAAAAGAGGACTAGGCTCTGATACCAATTGTTAGGTCCCAAGACAACTGAGGGGGGGGGGGGGGGGGTGAATCAGTTGTCTAATAAATTCAAATCAAAAACTTATTAACCAACTTAATACTTAATACCAGTAAACCAGTTTAGTATACCGGTAGACAGTGTTAACAATAAATTTCTATACCAGTACGAATTTATGCATGAAACATAAACACAAAGTCATCCACAACACATGACACCAATAATTGTACGTGGAAACCCTGTAAGGGGAAAAACCATGGTGGGAAACCTTACCCACAATTAGATGATACTACTGAAGATAGTAAGTGTACAAAAGAGGTCTGCACATGCAGAAAAGCCAATAGCCTTGAGCTCACTGCTCAATCACAAATGGGAGTCACACTGACTACAATTGGATGGTTAAATCAAATAAGAATGTATTGCACAAAATTGCATCTTCATATGCTGAATTCAGTACCGGTGTAATGCTGATATGCTTCTACAAAAACCTAACTTCACCTTCAAATGATGTCTTCATGTATGCCTCTTCTTTATCTCACATATACCTTCACTTGAATCTTTTTTGCATTCCACACTTGATCTTACAAATAAGATCTTACATTTATACCATACCCTAAGACCAATTTTAGTAGGTCGGCTCTACACGATATTACAATAAAAACATTTTACAAATAATATAATATCTGATGCAATAACCAATTAATCATGTTGGCTTAATGCATTTACAACAATAATAAATCATCTCCATAGCATGCCATGATGATTTGGAAAAGATAAACCTATTGGTGTAACCCTAGATAACTTGGACCTATTTGCTGGTAAAATAAAATATGCAAATATGAATATACCAATGATTATTACTTCAAAATAAAGTATCCACATGATGTCTTCGACATTACCAAGTGTCTTCCATGTCATGCCAGGCACAGGTGAACATTATATCCTGCCGGTTAATCATATACCAGTAACTGTTGCACAGATTACTGCTTGCCGGTGAATGTTGTTGGATCTCCAAAGTAGGTGTATTTAGTAGGTGTTGACATCAATGACAAAACCATACCAAAATACCAACATGGCATCTCCTATCTTTTTTATAATCTCACAAATGAGATCTTACATATATACCAAATGTGTAGGTCGGCTCACTAAGAATATTATTAAATAAATTACAAATGAATCAATATGTGATGCATCATGTCAGCTCAATGCATTTACAATAATAACCAATCAATAAATCATCTCCATATTGTGTCGTGTTGAACTAGAATAGATAAGGCATGTCGGTTCATAACCTAGACCAATTTGTCAGTAACAACAAATATGCCAACTTGATTAGATCAATAACCAAATCATCAAAACAAGTGTCCAAACCATGTCTTTGACATAACTAAGTAATCTCCACATGATAACAAATCATCCTTAGTGCCGGTGAACAATAAAACCTGTCAGTGAACTAGATACTGGTGATTTGCATAAGTCACTAAACTTGTTGGTGAACATAACCAAAGATCTCCAAAAAGATAAGTGTTGATAAGTGTTGATATCAATGACAAAACCAATGCAACACATCCATAATACCAACATTAGGTCCAAGGATGGTAACTCAAGGGATAAGCGGAGCCTTTCTTTCCTTCCATACAATAGCATGAAAGGTGAGTTGCTCAAAGCTCTCTTGGGATTAATCCTATCAGCCCACAAGGTTGTTCCCAATTTGAGGTTCCATGACCTCTGATTGTCTTCAAGAGTCTGCTTGTTGATTCTAATGACATTTTTGTGGAGGAATCAGCTAAGCCATTGCCCTGGGGATAGTAATTTGATGATGTTTTCAGAAACACATTATGCTAGATTGCCCATAGACTAATTTGAGATCCCACAAAGGCCATGGAATTGTCTGATATGATGGTGGAAGGGGCTCCAAATTTGGTTGCAATCCCCTCAAGGAATTGAACCACTTAATTCTTAGTTGCATCCTTCAAATAAATAACCTCTATTCACCTTGTGAAATAATCTATGGCAGCCAAAATCCACTTGTGGCTTGCAGTTGACATCAGGTTAATGGGGCCAATGAAATCAAGCCAAAAGGGCTGATCAATTGAAATGGGATGAAGGGGAAGGGTTGCTAATCTTTGTTTTCATGCAAAAAACACACACTCCTTGCACCTCCTGACCCACTTGTGAGAATCATTGAATAGAAAAGGCCAATAATAGCCAACTCCCATGATCTTCATAGATATAGTTCTTACTATGAAATGGCCACCAGAGGGCCCATTTTGAAATTCTTCTAAAAGCCTATTGGTCTGATCTCCCTAGATCCATCTTAGCAAGACACTATCCAGGCCTCTTTTGAATAATATGACATCCACTAAGGAATAAGGGATGGACTGCAATTTGAGATGCCTTCTCTTGGTTTTATCAAAGTGAGAAGGATAGCTACCATCCCTTAAGAAGGCAGACATTCCTCCAACCAACTAGTTTGTGCATCTCTCTGGTTATCAATCGATTCTTCTTCCTGCAACAAGAGGGAGGTCTCTGACTCTTTCCCAAAAGATGAATTGAACTTCTTACAGAGTCCTGTTCCTCTCAATAACCTAGTAATTTTTTATGTCAAGGTCATACTCCATGAACTTAGTGATCCACCCAGCTCTCTTCTCACCTATATCCTTGTTGAGAAGGAAATCCTTAACACTGGCATGTGGGACTAGGAGCTAGATCTCGTTGTTTGAGACCATGTGTCTGAAATTTTTTAGTTCTCTCACAACTATGATGACTTGTTTTTCCATATAGTTGTACTTGAGCTCATAGTCCTTTAGGCCCTCACTGAAAAAGGCTATGGGCTGCTTTGAATCATCTTGATTTAACTATATTAGGACAATAGATATACTTGCATCTCCTCTCAATGTATACAGGATGAAGTCCTTCTTTAACATGGCTATGAGAGGCTTAACCAAAGTTGCAAGGTTTGGGATAAACCTTCTGACAAAGTTGATTCTTCCAAGGAAGCTTTGAAGTCCTTTCTTGTGATGTGGAAGTGGAAGATACACACTAGATTCCACTCTCTCTCAGTATATGGCTAGACCATCTTTGGATACAATATTTCTAGGTAATTTGCCCTAATTACTGGAAAATATGCACTTGCTAGGATTGAAGGACATGCCATATTCCTTGCATCTTTTGAATACTTTCTCAATGCGAGCAAAGTGATCTACTGCATGATTGGAGTATATAGTAATATCATCAAGATATACTAGCACAAATTCAGCTAATACTCCCTTAAAATCCATATCCATGGCCCTTTGAAAAGTTGTACCTACATTGGTTAGTACAAAAGGCATATTACAATAGGCATAAGTGCCCCATTTAATAGTGAATGCAGTCTTGTATTGGTCGGACTCTTGGATTAAAATTTGGTTATACCCTGAGTATCCATCCAAGAATGAAAATCTTTTAGAGCCACTAACTTTGGCTAGAATTTGTTCCATGGAAGGGAGGGGGTAATGATCCTTAAGGGAGGCTCTATTGAGATCCCTAAAGTCCACACATAGTCTGAATCCTCATTTTCTTCCTAATTGGAACAAGATTGTCTACCCAAGAGGAATGCTTAATTGGAAAAATAATGTTAGATTTTATAAGCTTGGATAGCTCTCTCCTCATCAAAGGCTCAATTTTGAGATTTACAGGCATTTGTTTTTGTCTAATTGGTTTAGTATTGGGATCTAACTCTATTGTATGTTGACCTAAACTAGGTTCAAACTCTTTTAGATCCTCATATGTAAAAGCAAAAATATCACTATACTCTTGACAAATATTTACAAAAGTATTTTGATATGATTGGGAAAATACCTTCGCCAAATTGAGAGCTTTTCCTTCCACCATGGCTATTTATTAGTAGTCTCCTTTCTTGGTGGCTAGGTTCATTGCTTTCCCTTTAATTTGATAATCATGGTCGAGGATCCCCTCCAAAGTGATCAACCCCTTGGGTAGCTTGTTAGAGCCAAGCTACATAATTTGATCTCCATACTGGTCGGTCAACATGTTTATTCTGATTTCTAGGGACACTAGAAATATTAAAGGCTTCAAATCCCTCAATTAGGTCCCATGCTCTATTCTTTTAGAACTTGAGAAGGTTGTTATTAGTGGCTCTCTAAGTTCTAATCTGATTTACAACCAACTCGTTGTCTCCATGCACCTTTAAGGATTTGATCCCTCTTTTGTGTCATTTGGAGACCCAAAATTAGGGCTTCATACTCAGCTACATTGTTAGTGCAACTAAACTGAAGTCTGAAAGAAAAGTAATATTTCTCCCCCTTGGGGGAGGTCAGAAATACACCGGCCCTTGCACCATTCTTGTTCCTTGAACCATCAAAGAACATGTCCCATATACCCTGCATATCATTGTCTTCCTTTGAAATATTTGGAATGGGGTTGTCTTGCTCATGTATACAATATGTGCTCAGGTCGGTATTATTGACCTCATCGATGAGATAAAATTGAAATACATTTTCCCACTCATCAAGTAGGCAATCAGGAACCTCATCCAACCAAGTTGCAGTCTCTCTTACTAAAATTTCTTCTTTCTCCTCATGGACACTACAATTCATGTTTATGGGACTTGGGGTATAGGGTTCTATATCATCATTGGCAATAGGTTCAGCCCTAAAAGTTACTTTGGTACCATATCTCATCCTAAACAGCATGTGAGACCAATCAGAAGATAGGTAGCCACCTATCTTGGTAGTGAAATCCCTAGATAGACAAATAGAAAAATAAGCAGGGAGGTCAATCACTGAGATGTCTTGCAACACACTACAACCCAGGTAGGCATGCAAGGTTAGATTTAAATATTTAATGACTCCCATGGTCTGAACTGATGTGTCATCAAGTTGCACCACCCCTCTTTTTATAGGTTCATACTTGATACCTACGTGGTCAGCTATCCCCTTAGGAATAACCGAACTACTTTTCCCACTATCTATCATGCAATTATGAACAAGCTTATCTCCTATGATTAATGATAGATAAAAAAGGGGGAGGCTTGCTGATTTTATTTGAACTCTCTACCTCCAAAGGTTGCACCAAGCTTGTGGAAGTTGAAAAACTACAATGCTTACTGGTACCTTCTCCAACATCCATACCCTTTAGGGCCTCCTAAAGTAGGTCTCTTTGAGATGGGATAGCAATGGTATCCCACATAGATACATTGAGGTTGGCCATCTTCATTTGTTCAACAATATTAAAGGGGATGGTAGCCTTAGCAGGGACTTTTGCAACAATAAGGTCTAGTTTTGATATTATAGGAGCCTTAGGTGGCTCTCTCCTTGACATTTTATGTCAAGTCATGCCCTTTGTTTAGAGCAGTCCCCTTGCCAAATAACTTTGGCATTGAAGATTGTAGGATAGGTTGTGAAGATTGAGCTATGGATGGAGTATAAGATGCTATTGTAGAATTATCACTAGGATCTATGGCCCTCCTTTTTGATCCTGTGTTGTCAGCCACACTATACCCACCTATCTAATTCATTCCACAAATATCAACCTCCTGCCAATTCATAAAAGTTGTATCTCCCTATGTATGACTAAGATAGTTAGCAAATTATTCCCTAATGTTGTTGGCTCCTCTTGTGCTACTAAGGCCTGTGAAAAAACACCATTCTAACATGAGGCCTGATTATGGGGAAAATTGCATGGAACACACCAATCTTGTTCCTGAGCAAGATTGTTCTAAACTGTCACTATAGCCTTTGAGATGCTTGCAGCTATGGGATTCAAACTGTTCAAGGGCCTATCATTGCTCTATTGTTTATGCCCTTGAAAATTTGATCTTGATTATTGATAATTCTAGTTTTGGGGCTGATAAGGCCCATTGTTAGCCTGTGGTTATTGTCTCTTGATTGAGACCAATTCATTTCCATGTCCCTGCAGTTGTTATTGTAATGGACTGATCATCTTTTGCATTGATGTCTCAAGGGAGGCCTATAGTTCCTTAATTTTAGAAGATAACGAAGAGGGAGCAAGTGTAATAAAATTGCTTTTGGAAGCCACTGGAATAGGAGCTAAAATAGGTTGTTGGGTAGGAGCCTCTAGTAATAAGGGCATTGGAGGCCTAGGAGACAACTTTCCTACCTATATTAAGCAATTTTCTACCCTTATAGCAGTTTCATAAGCTAATAGGAATTATCTCCTCCCATAGATTGAATGATTGCAGCTATGTCATTGTTCAAAGCCCTAATAAAATATAAGAAAGCATGGTTTGATGAAGGCTTTACTAATGATGGGATTCTATCCCATGTCTTTTGGAGTCTATAGTTAAAATAACCCATGAACTCATGGGGTGCTCTTTTTATTATAGTTAGCTTCTCCATAAGTGATAGATGGTCACTTTTGTCCTCTAACTGCTTGCACAATTTCTCCCCTAACTTATCCCAATTGTAAATAGAGTTAGGAGCTAGTACTCTATACCACTGAAGGGCCTTTCCCTTCTATGAGGCAGCGAGAAGCCCCACTGCAACATTTTCCTCAGTGACATCAAATACCATGCAACTACTTGCCATATCTTGTATCTGCTCCTTCGTGGAGGTAGATGTCTCTCTAGTAAAAAATGGTATAGCCTTCAAGGTTGCTACTAGAATGTCATTCTTTTGGGCTAGGACTAAGGGACTGCCACCATTGAAGGTGACAAGGGTATGTGCTCTTGGGATAACCATCTCAAATAAGGGCCCGTTGATGTGGATAGAAGGGCCTCTAGGTCATGTTAATCTTGTAATAGGAGGGGTAGACTAAGACCTAGGGGGTATAGATATATTTTCTTGAGTTCCCCTAACCAATGACAAATAAAGCCTGCCTCTTCTACTCTTATAATTTGAATAAGGAAGCTAGATAAATTGAAAAATACCTCTAGATGATGATTTGGTGTGAATCTTGGCATAAAATTGTAACTGGTATCACTGAGAGTCCGAATTAGTCCTTAAGAGTGATAACTCAATGATGAACCACTAGTACCAAACCGGTATTGAGAGGGGGGGGGTGAATCAGTATAGACACAAATACAGTCCAAAACTAGTTTGACAGCAAACACTCACAATGACTGATAAACAGAGATACTAGTAAAACAGAGTGCAACCGGTAACATCCAGTATAGCTTAGTCAGTCATGAACCGGTCACTCACTAAGCTTTTCTCTTAGCTCAATACCACATTATCATAATATTCACATGCATGAACTAGTTGACTTAACCATCAAATCTTCACAACAGTGAGTTCAATATGTTTTATAGATAGGCATAAAACATAGAACCTTCATGTGCATAACAAATAAAACAAAGCATCACAAGACAAAAGCATTTCACATGACACACATATTTTTCACGTGGAAACCCAACTGGGAAAAACCACGGTGGCGATGAATACCCACAAGCTTCTTTTTGAACTCTTTAGAAGTCTACTCTGTTAGGAGCCTTGTCTGGTTAAGAACATTACAATAGGTTCTGGTAGGAACCAATCCTGTTAGGGATCACCTGGTTAAGGGATACCTGGTAGGGTCACCTTGCTAGAGGATTTTAAGAACTCAATAGCTGAAAGGATCTCCTAAGCTTCTCTAGCTTCTCAGAACTCATTAGCTTCGAGTTACTTGGTTAAGGGATTTACAACAAGCCAGTTAAGACCATCTGATTTAAGGGATTTTGAATCAAGCCAGTTAAGGCTACCCTATTAGGGGATTTTACAACTATTGAAGTGGTTAGAGATCAACAGGTATTGCAATGATCTATTAATAGCACTTAATACTAATACAGATCCATTTAGGCTCCTCTTTTCCTTTTGCACATTCACTTTGTAGGTATTTCTTCTCTCCTATGGTCTAGCAAGAATCTCGTATCACTTTCATTGGATACACACTCACAACTTTTGCCAAAAACTTCATACAGAAACCTAACATCGACCTTATAGGGAACATATAGGTCGGTAGCAAAAACCTTAAACCCTAAACTTGTTAGGTTGAGCAATTCAAACAGTTTGATCCTGACCGTTGAAACATACTACATTAAATGCACCAGTCTTGAGTCGATCTCAAGACATTCTCCATTGTCCATTATCTACCATTTTCATGGTGGTTGATAACCCATCACACGTTATCACCATTTGACAGACTTCACACATTCCTGAGGTAGATAGGAATAGTCTTCTTCATGCAAGATCCTTCACGCACATAGAGCTTACGTGGCAACATGATCTATCCTCCATCATACTGCTGACTCATCACACAAAGATCACCGATTGAGTCATATAGACTTGAGATACTCCAACTGGAAACCCCGAAGTGGAAGCTGCCTTACCAACTGGTAGTCATACAGTGCTTCCATGTGCCGGTTCCCATAACTGCATGCCGGTTCACTTTGAACAAATGTGCCACTTCACTTTGGCATTTACCAGTTCACACATATGCTGGTACCTCTTTCTTCACTTATCTCATGTGTCGGTTCACACTATGTCTCATATTGAAATCAATGACAACATACAATATCATTATGTCTTCATGCCAGTTTACATAAGGCTCATGCCGATTCACATAATGCCAACAATCTCCCCCTTTGGCATTGATGGCAATATAAAAAAGATATCTTCTCTGCTTCACATCTTCTCCCCATTTGCTGCAGATATCTTTTTGCTTCACTTCTTCTCTCCCTTTGACAATAATGCCAAAGTGGAGGTACAATCATCACTATTTCCTCATGATGCTCCCCCTGAGGAGTAGCATCCTTAAACACACCAATCAACCAAAGATTTGTCTATCCAGTACCTTACTGATGTGGAACAACTACTTTTAGTTCACCTCCTGAAGGGGCAATACCCCTAATTCACCTCTCAAATACACAAATGTTGTCTTTGGGAGAGGCTTTGTGAATATGTCTGCTAACTGCTCCTTACTAGACACATGCTCCAGTGCAATCTCTTTATTCTGAACCTTTTCCCTCAAGAAATGATATTTAGGCTCAAAATGCTTGGTTCTAGAATGTAAAACTGGATTCTTTGATATATTAATAGCACTTGTGTTATCACAGAATATACATACCGGTTCAGATATAGGGATCTTGAAGCCTTCCAGTACATGCTTCATCCAGATTGTCTGAGTGCAGTTCATGAAAGCTACAACATACTCTGCTTCCATTGTAGACTGGGAGATGCAACTCTGCTTTTTACTCATCCATGAGACCAATCTACCACTGAGAAAGAATGCACCACCGGTTGTGCTCTTCTGGTCATCCACATTACCGGCCCAATCAGCATCTGTGAATACTCTCAGATTGAAATTATTGTTGTATGGGTACCACAATCCATAGTCAATTGTTCCCTTTAGATACCTAAGAATCCACTTGACTGCACTCAAGTGAGATTCTCTTGGACTCTTCTGGAACCTTGCAGTGATGCCAACTGCATGTGCAATATCCAGTCTGCTATGCACTACATAATGCAACTTACCAATCATTGATCGGTATTCCTTCTCATCAACCAGTGCGGAATCATCCTCCTTTATCAATTTGCAACCAGTCACCATCGGTGTACCAACCGGTTTGCTATCTTCCATGCCAAAAGTCTTCAACACCTCTTTGACATATTTGGATCAAGTGATGAAGATTCCATCTTTCATCTGCTGGATCTACAGTCCAATGAAGAACTTAATCTCCCCTATGAGTGACATTTCAAACTCTTTCTTCACCTCATCAGCAAACTCATGACTCATCTTGTCATCTCCACCAAAGATGATGTCATCAACAAAACCTTCACAGATCAGGATCTAATCTTCTTCAGACTTCAAGTAGATATTGCTATCTTCACTTGTTCTCTCAAATCCAATCTTCACAAGATGGGAATGTAGGCGCTCATACCATGCCCTAGGTGCTTGCTTTAGACCATATAATGCTTTGTGTAGCCTACATACCATGTCATTGTATTCAGATAGGGTAAACCCATCGGGTTTCTCAATATATACCTCCTCTTCAAGTACACCATTTACGAATGCAGATTTTACATCCATTTGATATACCTTGAATCTCTTAAAAGCTACATATGCAAGAAGCATACAAACTCCTTCCAATCTGGCTACAGGAGCAAAGGTTTCCCCATAGGCTTCACCTTCTTCTTAAGCATATCATTTGCATACTAGTCTGGCTTTATTCCTAATCACTATGCCATCCTCATTCAACTTATTTCTAAACACCCATTTGGTGCCAATGACATTTTTATGCTCTGGTCTGGGTACCAAGGACCATGTACCATTTTTCTCTATCTAGTCAAGTTCTTCTTCCATTGCCTTGATCCAGTCTTCATCATTATGAGCCTCTTTGAATGATTTAGGCTCAAATTTAGAGATCATACATAAGTTTTCTCTAATCTTTCTTCTGGTAAGGATTCCTGCATCCTTATCACCTATGATCTGCTTGGGATCATGATTCAACTTGACATACTGAGGAATGGTCTTAATTGGTTCTTCTTTCTTTTCTTCTTCATCCTTATCTTCATCAGTATCAACATTCACCGATTTACGAACACTATTACTAGTGCTCGGTTGACTGACAAATGGTTCTCAAAAGGTTGCAACCAGTTCATTTACAACTTGCTCACTTCTGGTTTTCTCAGTCTTCTCTAAGGATTCATCAACTCTTACATTGATGCTTTCCATAATTCTCTGAGTCCTATTGTTGTAGCACTTGAAAGCTTTACTCTTGGTGGAATATCCAAGAAATATTCCTTCATCACATTTAGCTTCAAATTTGCCTTGATGTTCACTCCTCTTGATGTAACATTTTCTACCAAAGACCTTAAAATAGTTTACCACAGGGGTCTTACCGGTCCAATACTCATAAGGAGTTTTGTCCTTGCCCTTTTTGATGAGTACCCGGTTCATAGTGCAAACTGCAGTGCTCACCGCTTCTCTCCAGAAGGTGTGACCAACCTTTCCTTGGATCAACATAGTTCTAGCTGCTTCAACCATAGTTCGCTTATTCCTCTCTGCTAGGCCATTCTTCTATGGAGTCCAGGGGGCAGACAGTTGTCTCTTGATGCCAAATTCTTCACAGTACTTGTTGAATTCACTGGAAGTGAATTCCCCTCCTTGATCAGTTCTGAGACACTTGATCCTTTTACCACTTTCCTTTTCCACTAATGCTTTGAAAGCTTTGAATTTCCCAAGAGCTTTAGACTTGTCTTTCAAGAATGTGACCCACATCATTCTTGAGCAGTCATCAATGAGAATCATGAAGTACCTATCACCCTGCACACTTCTAGTTTTCATAGGACCACATAAATCAGTATGCACAAGATCAAGCAAGTTGTCAGCAGTGAAAGATTTACCTTTAAAAGTTGAGGAAGACATTTTCCCCAACTGACATTCTCTACACAAGGTATTATCTAGTTTGCTCAGCACCGACAACCCTCTAATTGCCTTCATCTTACTAGCCTTCACAATGTTGTCAAAGTTCACATGGCAGAATCTCCTATGCCATATCTAGCTATCATCAAGCTTAGCCATAAGACATGTACTTATATTAGCATTTAGATGAAATAGGTTACCTTTAGTCTGCATGCCAGTGGCTACCAATTTACCATCTTTATCTTTGATTCTGCAAACTCCATTCTTGAATTGCAGAGTGAGTCCACTGTCATTTAACTAGGCAACACTTAGAAGGTTGTGTCTGAGACCATCAACCCACTACACATTGTCAGCACTACTCTTTCCATTCAAGGAGATGGACCCTATACCTTTGACTATGCATGGTGCATCATTGCCAAAGCGAACCACACCACCATCATACTCTTCTAATGATAGAAACTTGCTCCGGTCACCAGTCATATGGTGAGAGCAACCACTGTCAATGATCCACTCATTGGAATCATCAAACCACAAGACAAGAGACTTTTTGTTTGTCACATCTTCCTTTACAACAGCGAACACAATGTCTTCATTCTCTTCATCTTCTGATTCCTCAAATATGACACCTTCATCAACTGCCACAAAACAATTTCTCCGGTTTCCTCCTTTGAATTTCTTGAACCTTTCCAGTTCATCCTTGTTGTCACTATTAGATAGTTCATAGCAATATGTCCTATCCAGTTGTATGAGAAACATTTCAAAGGTAGCTTACCTTTGTATTTACCAGTTCCTTTTGGGAATCTCCTGGCTAGAAGAGCTTCAAATTCCATCAGAAACTCTTCATCCTTCATTTCTCTATTCTGATTAGGTTCCCCACTAGTGCTAGCCTCTTTTCCTTTTCTGGATGGTATAGCAGAAGCTTTAAAAGCTGATTCTGACTTTTGAACACTACCATCAAAACTATTCATCTCATAGGTTGTCAACTTGACTATGATGGAGTCCAAGGATGCCTTAGACTTGTCTATTGATCTCAACTCCTAAATAGCAGCAACCCTTATTGCATAGACTGGCAACAGGGATCTCAGGACTTTACTGACCATAGTGGAATCTTCTATTTTGCCACCTGCACTCTTTATTTCTCCAACAACTGTTTTGATTCTTATTCCATACTGTCAGATATTTTCAAGAGCATCCCATACTTCTTTGGGATTTGCCTTGTCCTGAACATCAATAAACTCAATGTCAGATAGACTATTGATGAGGGCTTCCATGACTTGCCCATTTTCTTGTATCTCTCTCTTTTGGTCATCAGTGAGAGTACCGGTAGCTATAACATAACTCTAGTGTTGAACACCCATGCTTTCGATGAATATCTTCATCGTGTCTTTCCATATACCAAAGTTTTCCCTGTTGAACTTTGGACCTTCCCTCTTCATCATTTGGCTAGGAGCTTTTCCTCAAGCGGTTAAGCTTACAACACAGAGGACTTGGAGTGCTCTGATACCAATTGATAACTCAATGATGAACCACTAGTACCAAACTGGCACTGAGAGCGGGGGGGTGAATCAGTACAGACACAAATATAGTCCAAAACTAGTTTGATAGCAAACACTCACAATGACTGATAAACAAAGATATTGGTAAAACTGAGTGCAACTGGTAACATCCAGTATAGCTCAGTCAGTCATGAATTGGTCACTCACTAAGCTTTTCTCTTAGCTCAATACCACATTATCATAATATTGAAATGCATGAAATAGTTGACTTAACCATCAAATCTTCACAACAATGAGTTCAATATGTTTTATGGATAGGCATAAAACATAGAACCTTCATGTGCATAACAGATAAAACAAATCATCACAAGACAAAAGCATTTCACATGACACACATATTTTTCACGTGGAAACCCAATTGGGAAATATATAATTGAATGAAGTAAAGAAATAAATAAGACAATCACAAAAATGAATACCATAACATAGAGAATTATATGTGGAAAACCTTAAAGAGGAAAAACCACGGTGGGATTTGTGACCCACAATATCAATCCACTGGCCATATGACAAGATATTACATAATATGGGGGCTTGCATATGCAGTAAGGCTTACAACCTAGAGAACACTTCTCAACACAAAGGAGTCTCACTGACTATAGTCAATTTGAATAAGAAAACATAAAATTGAACTCATTTAATGCATCTACAATGCCTAATAGAGTTCTGGTTCAACCTCTGATTGTTCTGGTTCTAAAACCCTAAACCCTTACCGGAATAACCTTCACATTAAAAAATCCTCAATTATAATCATTACCATCATATCCTATCATATCTCTCAACATATCCTCTCTCATATCACAAAATGATCTAATCAACTGACCTATATACCCTTACAATCCTTCATGACTCATGTCGGCTTACATAGATAATTACAAAATGATTATACATGTCGGCTCAATTACATATATACATAAATATCAAAATGAATTGTTGATTGTAGGATCTTGCAATGATGTCAGCCTCCAATACCAATACCCTAAATGTAAGTCGTGTCATCCTTCAATGTTGGTACCCATAGAATCCTTCCTACCGATGAAGATACATGTTGGTGTTGGTGCTAGTGCCGATGAAGTGTATGTCGGGTTAGCAACCAAACCAAAGAATGAAGCCAAAACATGTTGCCATCAATGACAATATATGAAACCAATGAAATGAGTGTCGATTGCCAACAATCTCCCCCTTTGGCATTGATGGCAACACTCATGTGAAAAATGATAATGGTTTCCATCTGTCGATTTCACCTTGAGATTGCTCCCCCTGAGCTGAATATCCATTTGTGATCATCATATGTATGAATACTCCATATCTCTTGATGTCAAGAATATATTTTTCACCTATACCTCCCCTTTGACATCAATGCCAAAAAGAATACCAAAAATTAGGACAAAGAATGAAATTATGTACAAAGAATGTGTCCCAAAATACCTTACTGGAGCTGAATATACTTGAAAATTTCTGGATAAGCTTTCTCCAAAAGCTCTAGATAAGTGTCCCAACTAGAATTGAATGTACTGGAAATAGATACAATTTCATGAAGAATGTGAGCATATGAATCTTTCTCTTTAAGCTCTATCAGTGTGGGCTTACCAACCATATCAATGCATTCCTTCTTATGTACACTTAAGGAGTCCAACTGGGGACTCACCAATCATCTGAGCCCTTTATCTCTCCTAATTACTTTGTCTTTTTCCCTTTCAAGATCTGAAATTTGAGCTTCTAATACCAAAATCTATCCATCAATAGATGTAGTCAAAGAATTGAAACCATCAAAAGAATTGACTATACCTATAATTTTCTCTTAAGAATCCTTAATCCCTTTATCTATATTTGCAGTAAGTAAACCTGTATTAAAACATACTCTCTATATTAGTACAGTTCCTTAAAGAACTATCAATTAACTTTAGTTTATTAGTAATCTCTTTCTTCTCTGATTCAATCATCTGATAAAAACTAGCTCTCTTAGCTTGTGTGAATCTCTCCAATGCCTGTCGATTAGATATCTACTACAATGATTGAAAATCCTTAGAAATGTGCTCAGTTATTATTTTGAGCTTGCCAGATGGGCTTTCTCCTTTGTCAAAATGGCACTCTAGGACAAGTTTATGCAAAATTGGGATTGATTGATCGATAATTCCTTTGTCCATTGATCCTTCCTTCATCATCTTCTGAGTAGCCATCATCATGAGCTCAATAAAAATCATCTCACTTATGCTCTTCTAATCTACCTATGAGGTGTCAATTGACAATAATGATGTGCTCGCTACCAGTTCCCTATTGGATTCCTCTTTCTTCTCCTCTGATGATTGATTAACTTTGATAACTTCCTCTTTTGCACTGTGGCTTCGCCACTTGGTGCAGTATCAGTTATTGTCACTTCCACATGAGCTATATCCTTAACTTGTACATTATGATCTGGAGGACTATTATCCTCAACATTTGTAACCTATACACTCTGACAATCTTCCAGTATATTTACATTTACTAGTATCACCTCTGTGTCCTGTACATTAGATTCTACTGAGGGCTCTACATCCAATGCCTTATTATCTTTCAAAATTGAGGGTGAAGTACCCATTATACCTTTGCCTTTCCCTTCAACCGGGATGTCAGTAGTGTCTATTTTAGCTTTTGGTGAAGTGTAAAACCAAGTTTTTCAGCAAAGAATTGAACCCATGCCTTCTGAGTTTCACTGATTATTTCATTTACCCTGCCTGATATAAGACTAACTATCATGTGCTTGCTTTGAAAGATTGTTCTCTCTGCAAATTCAAGTGTTGTATCCAGCTCATTTGGAGTAATGGATCCACAAATAGTTAATAATTCTTGAATTTTTACGTTCCTGTCCTCCTCCATAGCTGATAATATCCTAGCATCTAGGTTGTCATATAGTTGTGCTAGTATTTGCTTCTTAATTTCTGACAAAGCTTTCTTAAATATATCCAGATATAACAAAACTGCTTCATCAATTTCTTTTTGTTCATCATGACCTAAGTGCTCATAATAGAATTGTGCATTTTTCAACATACCATCCGTAGTGATTTCATCTACCAATTTTGCACAAGTCTTGGGTGGGATAATAGTTACATTACCGGATAAAATAGCAAGGTCTGTGTCATCCATTTTCTTTCTTCTACCAGTACCAGATGGAGCAGAAGGTGTATGAGATGTTTCCTTTGGATCTCTTTTCTTTGTCAGTTGTTAGACAATTCAAATAACCAAAAGACAACTAAGAGGGAGAGGGTATATTAGTTGTCATAGATTATCAGAACCCAAAACATTAATATCGAAATAGCAGTTAAACCAATTATGCATAAACAATAATCAGGGAATAAATACCATCCACCTAACACCAAGATTTGTACATGGAAAACCTGGTAAAGGGAAAAACCATGGTGGGAAGCCTACCCACAGTCAGATAATACTTTTGCAGTAAGTATGTGCATTATAATTAAGGGACCTACACTTGTAGGCAGGCCAATAGCCTAGAGCGCATTGCTCATCACAAAAGGAGTCTCACTGACTACATAGAAATCCACACTATAATCCAGAGAAGTGATTGAACTGCAAAGATAACATATTCTATGCCCGAGTATAGTTTTGATTAAGTTCAATACCACAAGATGAAATCCTCTTACATAAACCCAATTTGATCTCCAATGATCAACGAAATCCTCTTCCTGAATGATATTACATTATTCGCACATTACATATCCATTTCCCATAACCACATATTATCTAGAATAAGATCTTATATCTATATATACAAACCCTTGACCATAAACAATTAGGTTGGCTACCAGACAATAAACCAATTACATAATTACAAAACATGTCTACCTTAGACCAAATAAACAATATTCAATACATAAGACATCTCAAAAATGTATCAAGAATTCCAATCCACATGCTTCATTAAACCAGTCCATAACCTAGACCAATCGAGACCCAATATAGGTCCACTCCCTAAAAATCCACCAGAAGTTGCACCAACACCATGTTAGTATTAACCAGTGACTAAGAGGGGGTTGAATCAGTCAAAACAGTTTATACACAATTCAAACATTCAAACTGACCGGTCTACCACTATCCTTCCAAATTAACTTAAGCATTGCATAAATCATCAAAGCAGAGAACATCAAAGTAAAGAGATTTGCATGCACAAATAAGCATCACATAAAAATAGCAATTATACATGGAAACCCTTGGTTAGAGGGATAAAACCATGGTTGGGATAACCCACAATCTCTTTTACTACAGTGAAAAAGAGTGCCCTATTAAGAGCTTATAACCAGTTCTTTCTAAGAACATCACCTTGTTAGAAGTGACTAGTATCTGGTTAAGAATACCTTAGAACATGTTAAATTTCACCTTGCTAGAGGAATTTACAACTTCATATCTGAAGTGACTTGGTAAAGAGATTTTACATAAAGAACTGATTAAGGTTCACCCTATTAAGGGATTTACAATGTTGCAATTGTTAGAAGCCAACAAAGATGATTGATATGTTTGATGACACTACCTATGTCTCATAGATCCACTTTGCATGCTTTGTTCTTCTGATCAGTGTCGGCTTCACTGATTCATACCTCTATCTATTGCACTGTATTCTGCTCCCATGTTTACATTTAGACAGATCTTTTTCACATTGACAACAACACAATCAAAATGAATGATGTTTATATATTAACCTTTGTTTCTAGTGCCAACTTTCCCTCCAAAAATTACATTCATAATTCTATTATCACACCTCAAATTACTCTCTAAAAATTATTCTAGGAATATCAGTCAAGACAACCATTCATGACGATAAGATCACCAATTGAAAAGGGAAGATTGTCGATTTAACTTGATGTTATCTCAGTGTTTCTAAGTATGTCAGTTGAGACTCCTATATTTCCAGTTGTTGCCTATGTACCAGTCCAATTCTGCCTAACCAGTTACCTCCTATATACCGGTCTACTTACTGCTTAGCCAGTTACCTCCTCTATACAGGTCTACTCACTTCTTAGCCAATTAATCCCTGTATACTGGTCTAGTCACTACTTAGTTGGTTAACCCCTGTATATCAATCTACTCACTACCAATAGGAATAAGGACTCTTGTTCTTCACCGGTTACCCTTTACTCCTTTACCAATCGATTGTGGAGACTTAGAAGATGATGTTGCCAACAATGACAACCATTTCACTGGTCATACAAAATGCATTATAATTCCAACACACCACTTATGCATATCATCAAGGATCTTCATCAAAAGATCTGTCAGTGAAACCCTCGACAGAACCACAAGCCAAGCTTCCAAGTAAACAGGACATCATCCGATCATCATACCAAAACCAACTGACTGGATATGAACATGAGTATTATGAATAATCCAATTCCATAGCCAAACCATACCGAAGCCTACCGAATCATGCCAGACCCAAACCAACCAGAAACTACTCAACCTACTAGGACCAGAAGGGTGTCGGTAAAGCATCCAAACAACTAGTGTTGGAATCAATGACAAAACATCAATGCATCACATAATCAATTCCTCCAAATGGCCAACAATCTCCCCCTTTTGCATTCATGGCAACACTAGATGTGAAAAACATCTAAGTACCAAGAAATGACAAACAAGTCTCCCCCAACAGAAGACAACCAACAATCTCTCACTCAAAGATATAACAATGAAGTGTTGAAATAAAGACCAAACTCCCCCTGTGAATGATATCTCTGTAAAGCTCTAAATTACGAATATATCTCTCCCAATAATGTACACAACTCCTTAAGTTTTTCTTTTTCACATCAATATCTCTCCCCTTTTGACATCAATGCCAAGAATCTGACAAAAACTATCAAACCAAAAACACAGACCACTGAATCACAAAGCTTACTACTCTCCCTACGTAGTAGAATCCCCACATTAGTGTCGGAATGAAAATTATCTTTGATAATGTATATCAAATTGATGCCAAGCTGCATCAATCAAGTCTCTACTAGAGGGACAAAAACTCCCAATCTATCTCTAAAGTACTCAAATGATTCCTTAGGCAAAGGTTTAGTGAAAATACATGATAGATATGTGCTTTGTCTTAGAATGAAATACTAGATTGTTTGATATGTCAATAGTAGCAGAGTTATCACAGTGAATAACTACTGGTCCATCACAATCCACCTTTATATCCTTAAAAATTTGTTTCATCCATAAAACCTATGTATAGTTAGTAGCAGCAACAACATACTCAACTTTAGCAGTAGATAAAAAGTACATGATTGTTTCTTGCTAATCCATGAAACCAACTTCTTTCCAAGAAAGAAAGCTCCATCGGAAGTACTTTTTTGGTCATCGACATCTCCAGCCCAATCAGCATCTGTATATGCACATAAAGTAAAGTCATCATCCTTAGGGCACCACAAACCATATTCTGATGTACCTTGTAAGTATCTGAAAATCCTTTTCACCACACTCTCATGATTTTCTCTAGGATCACTCTGAAATCTTGATACCATAAAAACAACATTCATTATGTTAGGCCTAGTCTGAGTCAAATAAAGCAGACCTCCAATCATAGATTTGTATCTTGTAGGATTTACTAGTGTAGAAATATCTTTTCTTGTCAATTTTTCACTTGTAATCATAGGAGTACTTACCAGTTTAGAATCTCCCATACCAAATTTTTTCAACAATTCCCTAGCATACTTAGTTTGACAGATGAAAATACCTTTATCAGTCTGAGTAATCTACAAACCTAAGAACAATTTCATTTTCCCAATAATAGACATTTCAAATTCATACTTCATATTATTAGCAAATTTCTTACACAACTTATCTTCACCTCCAAAAATAATGTCATCAACAAATACTTCAATAATCAATATGTCATCATCAGTGATCTTATAATATAAATTACTGTCAGCATTACCCTTAGTAAAACCAAGCTTCAAAAGATATTTATCCAACCTTTCATACCAAGCTCTAGGTGCTTGTTTCATTCCATATAAAGATTTCCTTAACCTGCAAACCATATTTGTATCATCTGATAGTGAAAAACCATCAGGTTTCTCAATATAAACTTCATCATCAAGATCCCCATTCAAAAATGCACACTTAACATCCATTTGATAAACGTTGTAGTTTTTATGGGAAACATAGGCAAGAAATAGTCTCATAGCTTCAATCCTAGCTACAGGTGGAAAATTCTCAACATAATCAATTCCTTCCTTCTGAGAATATCCTTTACAAACCAATCTAGCCTTATTCCTTGCAACTTGACCATCCCCATTCAATTTATTCCTAAATACCCATTTAGTTCCAATAACATTCTTATTTTTAGGCCTGCAAACCAAAGTCCATGTGTTATTTTTCTCAATGTGATCTAATTCTTCTTCCATAGCTTTCAACCAATATTCATCTTTGCATGCCTCAATTAATGATACTGGTTCAACTTGTGAAATTAAACATACCTCATTAGTTACTAGTCTTCTTCTTGTCATTACTCCATTGTTCTTATCCCCAATGAACTGATGTTCTGAATGAGTCAATCTCACATACCTAGGAGTCCTCTGACTCTCTGCTCCTCTTCTTGGTTCTTCAGTTACTGTAGAATTTTCTGATATTGCCAGAGTAACTGGCTCAACACTCTTTTCTGGTAAAGGCGCTACCAGTTAAGATATAAGCATTTCCACCATCATTTCCTTTTCATAAACTCTAATTTGACCTCTATTCGGCTCATCTACCTTGACATTAGCACTCTTCACAATTCTCTTCAATATCTTTTTGTAACATCTATATGCTTTGCTTTCATTAGAATAACCAAGAAATATGCCTTCATCACATCTAGGATCAAATTTGTCAATGATACAATCTCTCCTAATATAACATTTACTACCAAATATTTAAAAATACTTAACTATAGGTGTATTGGCATAATTCATAAGGTGTCTTATCGGTTTCTCCTTTGATATGTACTCTATTGAATGTATAAAACATTGTGCTCATTGCTTATCTCCATTAGATATGAGGTAGACTAGCTTCCATCGTCATTGTTCTAGTAGCATCCAAGATACTTTTATTCTTCCTTTCCAAAACTCCATTTTGCTGAGGTGTTCGCAGAGCAGAAAATTATCTCCTTATACCATGCTTCTCACAAAAATTATTAAACTCACTAGATGTGAATTCTCCACCATGATCTGACCTCAAACATATAATATTCAATCCTGTCATATGATGTGAACAACCACTGTCAATTACCCATTCATCCTTGTCTTCAATTTTAGCAGCAAGTGCCTTTTCTTTAGGTACATTCTCTTCCAGTGTTGGGACATCTTCCTTAATAGCGAGGAACATCCATTCCTTCCCATTGTCAGAACCATTAGCAAAGTCTTATGGTGGTTCATCATAAGAGTCAGTAATGCCTTCCTCATCCACTATGTAGCATGATTTGTCTCTATTTTTCCTGTACTTATACTTGTTCTGATATCTAGGGTTAGGTTTAAATGATCTTCTAACTTTTTCTTCAAATCTTGAATTCCTTTCAGGACATCTAGATGCAAAATGACCAACCTTATTACATGTAAAACATTTAAAAGGTGTTTTTCCTTCATACTTACTTCCTATCAGACTTTTAGGTACTCTTCTCAAAAATAGTGCTTCAACTTGCTCAAACTCTTCATCTTCTATCTTCATATCATCCAATTCTTTTGCATACAAAGCTTTCTAACTTGCTTACTAGTTGATGATGCAGATGCATGTAAAGAAGGTTCAGACTTCATATCTCTAGAAGGTCCAAATTATTCAATCTCAAAAGAAGATAATTTCCTAGCCAAGGTATCTCTGTTGACAAATTTATTAGCCGTTGTTCTCAACTCATTAATAGCAGTAGCCTTCATCTTGTAAGCCAGTGGTAGGGATCTCAAAACTTTAGAAACAATTTCATCTTCATTGAGAGTTCCACCACAACATTGAATTCCCATAATAATCTCATTTACCCTTTCGATGAATGTAGTAATCCTTTCATCTTCTTCCATCTTCAGGTTTTCATATCTCACCCGGTAACCATCAAGTTTAGAAATATTTACTATAGGGTCACCTTCATTAAGAGTCTCCAACTTATCCCATATAGCCTTTCCAGATGATTTTTCGGTTAATCCCATTGTTTGCTGATCAGAAAGTGCACACAAGAGGGCTTGTCTTGCTCTATAATCATTCTCAATTTCCCTATTCAAGTTTCTTAGGGGAGGATTGCTAGATTTTGGATTATGAGGTGTGATACCATTCTGTGTGATCTCCCAAATCTCCTTGCCAAGACATCTCAGATGAGTCTCCATCTGAATATTCCATAATGTGTAATTTGTTCCATCAAGCCTAGGAATATCTCTCCAAAAGATAGCTCTAGATTAGTTGGATGAACTTGAATTGTTACACACCATAAGAAATTTCTCAAGCGGTTAAACTTTTTGCAAAGAGGACCAAAGCTCGGATACTAATTGTTAGACAGTTCAAATAACTGGAAGACAACTGAGAGGGGGGATGAATCAGTTGTCACAGGTTACTAGAACCTTAAGCTATTAAAAGTTTAATACCGGAACCCAAAAATTTAATACTAGAATAGTAATTAAAACAATTAAGCATAAACAATAATCAGAGAATAAATACCATCCACATGAAACCAAGATTTGTACATGGAAAACCTGATAAAGGGAAAAACCATGGTGGGAAGCCTACCCACAATAAGATAATACTTCCGCAGTAAGTATGTGAATTACAATTGAGGGACCTACACTTGCAAGAAGGCCAATAGCCTAGAGAACACTACTCATCACAAAAGGAGTCTCATTGACTACATAGAAATCCAAACTACAAGGTGGAGAAGTGATTGAACTACAAAGATAGCATATTCTATGCCTAAGTACAGTTCCGGTTAAGCTCAACACTAGAGGATGAACTCCTCTTACATAAACCTAATTTGATCTCCAATGATCGACCAAATCCTCTTCTTGAATGATATTACATTATTCGCACATTACATATCCATTTTCCAAAACCACATATGATCTACAATGAGATCTTACATCTATATATACAAACCCTTGACCATAAACAATTAGGTGAGTCACCAGACAATAAACCAATTACATAATTACAAAACATGTCAGCCTTAGACCAAACAAATAATATTCAACACATAAGACATCCCGAAAATGTATCAAGAAGTCTAATCCACACACTTCATTAAACTGGTCTATAACCTAGACCAACCAAGACCCAATATTGGTCCACTTGCTAAAGCAATGACCTCCATCCACCAAGTCTCAAATATGATCACCAAAAACATCTTGAAATTCCACCAAAATCTGCACCAACACCACTTATGCATATCATCAAAGATCTTCATCAAAAGATCTATTGGTGAAACCCTCGCCGAAACCACAAGCCAAGCTTCCAAGAAAATAGTACAGCATCCGATTATCAGACCAAAACCAATTGACTGAATATGAACATGAGTATTATGTGTAGCGTAGAAATTAGGAATCATCAAAACAAGTAGATCAATCAATCAAAACACAAGACATGCTAGCTTAATCAAAAGAACATTCATTGCAAATGAACCTAATTCTAAGTACATTCAATAGAGGTATGAAAACAAAGCATTTAAAAGAAAATATCATGCAAACCATATGCTTCTTCCATGCGGCTCCATTGTTGTTCTTTCCTCTTCAATGGGTTTGTGGATCTCACCTACAAGTGCTCACACAATTGAAAGCAAGATTGATGAAAAGCTCAAGAGTACTAGAAGCGTAAGTTCGGTAATTTGATAGAAATTCGGATTTGGGATTCAAGGATTAAGGGATTTGATTGAAGAAATTCATCCAATTTATAGAGAAATTGGAGAAATGAAGAAATTAGCATGATAGTGATTCGAATAGAAATTCAAATCAAGAATAGCAAAATTATGACATGTTGCTATGCAAAGATTTATGACAATTTTATGACAAATTCTATGACAAATTGCTATGTCAAGACAAATTCTATGACAAATTGCTATGTCAAGAGTATGACGCATGAAGCACAAAAATAGGGAACACTAAAGACAATTTAATTAGGTGGAATTGCAATTAGGAAATTAGAAAATAGGTGGAAATTAAGAATTAGAAATTAGAAATTAGGAAATTAATGAAAATTAGAAATTAGTGAATTAATCAATAATTTTTCATTTATTAATTAATTCATTCACAAAGAGGAACAATTAGCCAATTAAATGAATATTTAATTGTAATGAGAAGACTTAGGATAAATAAATAAATTATTTAATCCTAAAGGAAGAAAATGATAAGCAAGGTTAAATGACTAAATCATGAAACCCTGAAAGACGAATTAGGTCTTGAAAGATAATTGACTCGATTTGATTTGATTTTGGATTGATAAATGACCAATGTGATAAATGATTTGGTTGATAAATGCGCCAATTGACGAGGAACAATGACAAATTGATCCAAATTGACACGATTGAGAAGGACAATGATCGATAGACAAATCGATCACCGAATGACAAGATTGACAAGAGGACAAGAATCGATGGCAAAATAGATTGCAAGACGACAAGATTGAAAACAACCATGATCGATGGCAAATCAATCGCAAAATGACAAGATCGAACAATGACAACGATCGATGACAAATCGATCGCATGATGACAAGATTGAAAAGAGGACAAAACCCTAATTAGGATTGAAAATGTCCAAAATGATAAGATTGATGATAAAATTGATAAGAGAGCAATGATTGATGACAAATTGATCGCAAGATTGATAGGAGGACAAAACCCTAATTAGGATTGACGATGTCCAAAATGATGACAAATTAGCACGCACATTGATGCAACAGGATAAAATCGATCAAAATCATGACTAGATAGTGTTGTCGACAAGACCAAATTTGAGGACGAGATGACTGAAGAATGTAGAAGAATGACTCGATGCTCGCAAATGATAAAGATCAAGTGCGAATCATAGGAGAAATGCTAATGCGATGCAAAAACCTAAAATGAGGCAATGCGCAAATATTAAAGTATGACTTCGCAAGCGTTTGACCATTTTTAGGTGTCTACATTTTGCCCCTCTTTGAGACAATGCGATTTTAAGCGTTGTTTCAAAGAACAATAACTAAAATGCCCCAGACAATAACAATGACATATGCATGCCCCCTCGAGGAATTGGCTGGAAACATGCAGAAAAGAGGCCAATTGATCGATAAGAATGATAGAAAATGATAGGAGCAAACAGATTAAACGGACTGACGGAAGAAATGTTAGTAAGCAGAAATTAGACAGAGGACAGGTAGAGATGAAGAAATACTTGCTTTCACCAATGCACTTTGTAGGTGAGAACCTTTATTTTTATGTAGCAAAGCGGATGCAGAGCATCATGGCATTGAAGGCCAGAGCTGAAATGCAACCCTTTTTGCAAAAGACAGACACATCATAGACAAACGACAATCAAAATCAAAAAAAAAAGAGACCATGAGCCATCCCGGTCACTCTAAATCACTCAGTGACATCATCGAGCAACATAGGAACATGATCGAAGATAAATCAAGAAAAAGATAAAATGCACAAATTCAATCAAATCAGACAAACATCTTGATCTTCAGTGTCAAAAATTGAAAGTGCTGATAGGACGATCATGCTGTCTGGTTTCAGGGAATGTGGTACCCCGTCTAAGACAGGACACAGTCTGGTTTCGAGTATACCCCACCCTGTATAAGACCCATGATATTAGTGACAAAGACAAATGATTTTGAGGTTGATTGAGATGACAATTCGGAGCAGTTTGAATGTTTGATTTGATTGAAAAAGGTCATCTGTTAAAGCATGATTTCATTAAAGCACAATGTTTGATTGCGAGTTGTTGGATGTATACTCAGTGATCTGTCGATGCATAAAGGGAATACTTTATTGCAAAATGCGTGTTTTTGTGTTTGTTTTCGAGTTTTACAATTTTTTTTTTGTGTTCATTTTTTTCAGGACTTTATATGATTTTTATGGATTTTTTCAGGACATTTTTGAAATTTTTAGGATTTTTTCATGACATTTTTCAATTTTTATGACTTTTTTTAGGACTTTTTTCAATTTTTATGAGATTTTTTTTCAGGACTTTTTTCAATTTTTATGACTTTTTTAGAGATTTTGCCCCCAGTGTCTAGCAAGGAAAGGAATATGATAGGTGAATAAATAGGCTTGCTGAAATGTTGGTGGATAGAAGGAAGATAAAGGCCTTTTATTATGGAGACAATATGGATGCAAGTTTCAAGGGCTATGGCGTGATGGGACAAGAGACTGGATATGATAATGTAAAGCAGGAACATGGCATGAGGGACATGTCAAGAGGTGTTTGAAAAATATATTTTGCATCCTTATGTCAGATCAAGATCAAGGAATGAAAAAGAGTGTATGGATAGTGATAAGATATGGATAGGATAAGCAAGACCAAGAATGGATAAGGGACATGGACTGAAGGTCGGGATAGGATACGGGATAGTGGCAGAAAGCTGCAATAAGCTAGGGAATATGGATGAAAGGTTGTAATAAGCAAATGGATAAACGACCAAAAGCTATGATGGACTAAAAGCTACAAACAAGATGCATGATGCTCATGATGATCGTCAGCCTTGTCAAGATCAAAGGTGGAAAGGGAAACTGGACATGAGGGATAATAGGATATGAAGAGTAATGACATGGTATGATAGGATAATGAAGGGTAATGACAGGGGTTTGATAGGATAATGAAGGGTAATGACATGGTATGATAGGATAATGAAGGATGAAACTTGCCCCCAAGTGTGGTATGCAAGAAGTTCATAAATTATGCATGACGCCTGTTTGCCAAGTTTTCATCACGGTACTTGCCCAAGGCGCCTGTTTGCCAGGTTTTCACCAGTGGACGAATTATTTTTCTTTACTTTTTTTTTTCTTTTGTCTTTTTCTTTTTTCACTTTTTTTTTTTGATTTTGCATTTTGACTTTTTCAATAGAAGATGGACACATGATAGGGGATGGAAGAAGGACTCAAACATCTTTTTGTTTGGATAGTAGCCTTGAAAAAAATGGACCATGACCTTTAAAAGCATGCTCAAAGACGTTGGTAGGATAAGGACATGGAAAATGAGATGGAACTAAGGCTAGGATTTATGCAAAGGATTGGACCAAAGGGATGGAAGGATGGAAAATATGCATTGGATAATGGATAGGGTATTGGAAGAATTGGGCTTCACTGGACGGAAATGTTGGCAAGATCAACATTGGCACACACCTTGAGGGGTGATGGACTGATGGAGGAAAGACGTATTTTGGATATTGAGATTTGGATGGAGGAATAGCTTGGGGTTTTGGGACATAAGGGCCCAAAATAGATGAAGAAGGTGATGGAGGAATAGACTTGGATGATTTGGATGGAGGAATAGCAATTTTGGATGCCAAGTTGGATGTTTCTTTAGGCTTTTGTGCTTCAAGGAGCTGCTTAGGGATCCACATGGTTTTTGATTTTTCATGCTTTTGTGGTTCCTTGGAGTGCATTGCTTGCACAAGGGATTTAGGAACCCATATATATTTTGACTTTGCTTTATTTTGCTCAGTGGGCCTTTGTGGCCTTTTGGATATTTCTTTTTCTTTATAGATCATATTGTTCTTTGCTTTGACATGTCGATTAGATTGGACATGTTGATCCTTGAATACATGTGGATTGCTAGACTGATGACTTTTATACTTGGCATCCAAATTGCTTGGAAGAGGGAATGAATGTTGGTGTGGATGGGAATGATATGGAGGCATGTGGGATGGATGGAAGGTTCTCCAAGGTGTGTGCCTTTGCTGATGTTGCATAGGAGATGGAGGGATATAGGGACCTAGAATGGATGGAAGCGATGATGGGGAAGGTGGACATTTGGATTTTGACTTTGAAGGGATACCAACGCCTTGAGTGTGAGCTTTGTAGCCATGACCATTAGTATATTCTTTGATATGAAGGGGTTCTTTCTCATGAAGGTCTACTCCTTTGCCTTTATGAATATCTTGACTTGTAGGATACTCTTTTCTTTGGGAAGAAGACGCGGGTCCATTATGAGGTGGAGGTGGTATGAGAGAAATAACGAGATCTTGAAGTGGATCGGATTTCACCAAAGTGGAAGAACCCATTATGCATGTCGAGGATTCATGAACATCTTGCACTGACACGTTAGAATCATGAGGGGTATCAGGATCATGAGGGGATCTAAGATTAAGTAGTGGACATGGTTCAATGACAGGCTCTTCAAGAGATGGAATGAGAGACATAATGGGATCATCACAAGAAATGTGATCTTGGAGTGTATATGTTGGATTAGGACGAGGAGATGGAGGAACAAGTGGATCTTGTGGAGGATCTAAAGGAATGATAGGGTCTTGTGTTGGAAATGAATTTGGAAGGATACTTTGACCTTGACAAGGAGGAAGATCATTGGATTCCTCTTTAAAATTGCTTTGCTCTTGACTTTCAATGGGATCATCGGAAAGGATGGAAAGGATATCTTGATCTTTCTTAGGAAGTGGAATGCCAATGGGATTTGAAAGGACATTGTTTTCATGAAATGGAATGGGATCATTTGGGATTGGATGGACTGGGATATCTTGATCTTGCTTAGGAAGTGGAATGTCAATGGTATTTGAAAGGATATTGTGTTCTTGGATAGAATGGACAAGAATAATGGAGTCATCATGAGTGTCTGGGAACATGGGATCCTGGTCAACAATTGGATGGGATGATAAGGTTTCAGGATCTTGATCTTGATTTTCTTTAGGACTCATTTCTTCATGCTCTAAATTATCCTCTTGACATGGGGTTGGACTTTGGATATGCATGGAGGATTCTGACAAGGGATCAATGGTTTGGCATGAAGGAGATGCACTTTGAACATTTGTAAGATTAGACATTCCAATCGTAAAGCTTTCTTGCATCTTAGATTTGGATCCACTTTTTGGTATTCGAGGAATCACTTCTTGTTGAGGCACACCTGTCATCAACATTTGTGTGGCCTTCATTTGATCTGGTGTTAAAGGTGTTGCATTAAATAATGGATTGTTTATTATTTTGAATGTGGACTTTTGAGGAATAGTCACTGTCAATGCCTTTGAAGCACATTTACTCATCAAGGTAGGTTGGGTTTCTTGTTGCACATGTTCTTCATTTGGATGCGGAGAGAAACTTAACAACTCACCGCCTTGTTGTTTTTGCACATTAATTTGCTTACTCGAGGAGGTCACATTACTCATCATGTCAAGATATTTTTGTGGGAACCTCTTAAAGACCTTATTCAAGAATTTATCCATCTTTTTTGTCAACTTTGGATCCTTAAGGAACATAACAACATCATCAGAGGCATCAAAATCTGATGAAGAATTTAGTAAAATATTTGGATTTGTTTCTTGCTGAATGCCTTGATCTGAACCAAATCCTTGTGAGAGAGTTTGATCTTCATACAATGTTTGTATTTCCTATTGCAAGCTAGACTGATTCCAATTGAAAGGTGCATTTCCTCGTGGAGTTGGTGGGACACTCCCTTGTCCTAGTTTCATAGGTACAAACACTGGTTCATATAATGGTGGTGGTCCAAGTTGAATTGTTCCATATGGTGGTAGAGATGTGTTTGATGAACCTTCAACTTGCACTGTTTGACTAGTTTGAAACTGCGAATTTGCTATGTTGTCCATGGGTTGATACATTGGTTCACTCATCTTCTTAGATCTTGATCTTGTCTCAACAGGCATGTCACTTATGCAAATGCAATGTTTTTTGGAATCTTCAAGGATAATGTATGATATGCAACTAAATGCAAACTAGATAGACGAGCATGCAATCTATGTTTTTGGTTGTTTTGAAGATTTTGACAAACTTTTTGAATGCAAATCTAAAAGAGACCCTTAGGAAATTGAAATGATGTCTAGACCTCAAAGGACAAAAGGACTTAATGGACAAAGGACAAGATGACAATGTCTCCCCTATATGCTTGGATACTAAGCTAGGTTTGACGAAATGATATTGATGACAAAAGGACAAAAGGTTGACAAGGTCTAGACTTCTTAACAATGACTTAGGGTTGCATCAAAGATTTGGATTACCCAAGTATGACAAAACCTAGTTTTGACACTATATACAAAGGGACAATTGCTATGATATGATAATGACTTAAGCTTAATGAAGAGACTTAGGGTATGGAAATATGAATGTATGACAATAGTATGACTTTAATGCAAGAGGACATATGCAAGTGGATGACTCTTATTGATATGCAAAAGAGTATGACTTAGATGAAAACCTAACCTTGATACTTGACAATGACTTTGCAAAATGCAACCTAGGATGAACCTAAATGCAAGTGACATAAATGTTAAGACAAGATTTTGAACAATGTTTGATAATCATGTTTGAAGGTGTGCTTTGAACCTTGTTGAACTTTTGTTGGATGAATGTCTCGTGTTTAATCTTGTTTTGATCAATGTGTTTTGCTTTTGAAGTGGGATAACATTCAACTTTTGACAATCAAAGAATACAAGATGTTACAATTTAGACTCAAGACACTCATGCTCATTTCCACATTCCTTAGGGTAGGCAAAGACATTAGGTACTTGAGAGGTAGACTCATTATGGGATTCAAGGAGAATACATAGATGCTTGACCCCACGGGCTCCCCTCCACGGCACTCACTTCTCAGGGCAGCCAAGCATCAGTCCCCATGGAATCTCCCCATGGCGAACTTAGTATCTCTTCCAAGTATCCAAATTTGTCCTTCTCAAGCAACTAGAAGGGTTTTTGGCCTCTAAAAACAAGGTGTTTAGTAAGGATTTCTGTTAAGCATTACTCCTTGATGTCATGCAAGCATGATTGAGACATTAAGCCCATCAAGATACCAAACAAATGTAGTCGCGCAAGCACGATTTAGACCAAGAGGCCCTACTTAGATGTTGATATGAGAAAGAGTCCAAGGGTCATCACTTCCCAAGTAACTGCAATTCCCACGTAACACTTCCTTCAAAGCTTTCGCCCATCAGGTATTTTTTTATAGTGAGTTAGAATGCCAAGGAATTCTAGCCATACTCACTTTGGGTCGTCCCCTTCTCACGATTATCACTTGCTTGCTAAAGCAAAGTGGTCGGGAAGTTAGGCCCTCTAATGGAGACACTCAATCAACAACACAAGCATGGTATCAAAGATCTGGATTTTTGATCACCCTATGAAGGATGAGAGCATACTCTCCTACTCCAATGTCATACTTAACAAACAAAGCAAACAAAGGTTCATTTCCACCTATTTATAAATCACTAAGTGCCTAATTAAAAATCTCAAGCACACAATTTGGTTGTTTCTCCAAGGCAACCTGCAAAACCCAAGTTAGAGGTTTGATTTAATGTCTTTGACCATCGATTCTGCATAACACATGTTAGTAGTTTGATTTGTAGTCTTTGTCATGCGTATGCCAAGATTCTGCACAAATAATTAGTACCAAAATCCAAAGCACAGATGATCTGATTTATGAAAACTATCAAAATTATCAAAAAAACTAAATATAAAATTTCAGTCCACTTTGAGAAGGCATAACTTTCTCATCCTAGCTCCGAATTACAAACCGTTTGATGCGTTGGAAAGGTATTCAAATAATCTAGAACCAAATTTTGGAAACATCAATGATGTCTCGTCATGTTTCCGCGCACCATATTTGTCCAGAAATGCACCGAAGACCCTCAAAATTGCAATTTACTAAAACATATAAAATTTTGGAAAAATTAGATTTCAATATTTTCCCAATTTAATCCTAATCAACAGAAAATAGAAAGCAAAAACTGCAAAAATTTCAAGTAAAAACTGCATTTTTCACCTTTGTTCTAGACTTTACACAAGCGCAAAACTCATGACACAAGCGCAGAATGTCTCAACACAGGCGCAAGATGTCTCAACACAGGCGCAGAATGCTTCACACAAGCGCAGAAGTGTCCAAAATGCACTGCACGGCCCTGTTTTTGGTTTTTTTGACCTGCAAATCAACTTAAAAGCACTCCAAATCACAGTAGAGGGGTTAGAAGGTTAGTATTCACGTCGGGTTCACCAGTTAATGTAGCGTGGAAATTAGGAATCATCAAAACAAGTAGATCAATCAATCAAAACACAAGACATGCTAGCTTAATCAAAAGAACATTCATTGCAAATGAACCTAATTCTAAGTACATTATGAATAAGCCAATTCTATAGCCAAACCATACCAGAGCCTACTGGATCATCCCGGATCCAAACTAAGCTGAAACTACACAACCTACTGGGACTGGAAGGGTGTCAATAAAGCATCCAAATGGCTAGTGCTGGCATCAATGACAAAATATCAATGCGACACATAATCAATTCCTCCAAATGGACAATAGTTGGTACCTTTATTGTGAGCTTCCTTACTAGTTTCTTCCTTGATTCCTCCTTAGACTCCTCACCTTTCTTCCTCAATACCCTCTTGAATGCTAAAGGTGTGTCATATTCAGTTCCAGAGTCTAATGGAATAGGCTTAATGAAGATTTCAGACTCTTTCCTCTTCCTTCTTTTTATCAAAACAACATCCATTAAGGCCTTGATGTCCTGGGATACTTGTTCAACAAATTTGTTGGATTTGCCTTGTTGTTTCTCCCTCTTCTTCTGATTGAATTTGGTTTGAACCTCTTGCTTCTTCTATTTTGTAGTACCATAGGATTTTTTAGTCTCATCAATAGGAGCATCAATTAACATCTTGGCATAAGAATTCATAATTTCAGCATCAACCTTATATCCCATCACTTCTATCCATATCTTCCAGGGTTTAACTGCTTCCATTAAGGTTTCATCCTTTTTACCATAAAGTAGATCTCAATTGAGTATTTCTCAATAATTTGTTTTGGAACCCTCTCCCTAGCGTTCATTGCCTTTTGGAATGCCTTTAAGTAAACCCAAATCTTATCATCTCACTGACTACCCAAACTAGCAATAGATTGTTTCAATTGTCTTCCTACCGGGATATCAAATGCCCATTGTCTCTTACCAAAACTAGGAGTTTCTTTAATGAAAAATAGCATCAAGAAGACAATAAGATTCCCATACTAGAATCTCCCCTTTTTCTCTCCTTTTATCTTCCATAGGTTAATTAACAAATCATCTAACATCCATCTACAAAGATCTATCTTTTCATTTTCCCTCATAATCTTATGTGCGGCATATATGCAGGAGCTAGAAACAAAGTTGAGACGATTGGATTGAGTTACCTTGTATCCAATCATCATGCTACTAAATTTGATGTCTCTATCAATGATGGTGTTGACCCTCATCAATCGCTGGTTTGAAGTTGCACTGATGAGTTTGTTAGCCTGATCATTTGAAATCTTTTTCTCTGGACGCTGACTAATCTATGAAAAACTAGTGATGGCCCTAATGTCCTCCTTTGTGATCTTATAAGGTCTATCTAGCCAAATGATCTCTCCATGAACTCTGCTCAATACATATCTGATGATCTCATCTTCAAACTCAAGGATATTAAGAATGCCAATAAACCCTAGATCCTCAATGTGCTTATACTCAGGCTTGATCTTTCTGGAGTCTCCCATCAACTCACTCATATACATTCTCTTGATGTCATTGGTACCCAGATCCTTAATGTGGTAGTGAATGTATGCTTTGACATCTTTCACATAAACAACTCCTTCCAGAAAATGGGAAAATGTGCCAACCGAATCATCCAAGGTGGAAATATGTAGGCATTGCTTGAAAAATGTCCTAGGACAATCCTTAACCTCAACAATAGTAGAATTTGTAATGAAATTAGGTGCAGAGGATGATCCCACTTCCATAATGAAAGATGATTGCGATAAATACCTAAGAAATGGTTGTCGGTGAAACCCTAGATAACTCTTTTGATCGCTGATGGAATCACTGAAGAAGATATCTGATCACATTGAATCACCTTAGACTCACTTTGTATTTCTCTTAATTGCTCTGAATGTAAGGTGATAAAAAATGAAGTGTATTCAACCTTTTAACCTTCAAGAAACCCTAATCTATCATTGAAATGAATGACTTCTAGTGGAACATACCGGATCGCGGTCAAACATCTCCACCAGATAAACCTTTCCAATATCCAGAACATCTTCCAGAACCTCTTTCCAAGGCTTAAGCAATATTTTCATGAATTTTTCCTACCCTTAAGGTATCTGCCTTAGTTACTGGATGAGCTTCTCGTCAATGCAGAAGCAACCTCCTTTGTTGGTTGAATAACTAGAGCATTCCCATATGCTGATTGATCATCTTACTTCCTGACCTATTTCTTGATATGATCTTGTTGGATTTCATTGACATTTTCTTTTCCTTATCATTTGATCCATCATTGTTAACCGGTGTATTTTTGCTTCTACATAACTTAGCTATGTGTCCAATCTTGTTGCATGCATAACATGTAACATTATTCTTTTGTATTGCTTTTCTATAAATGATTTAATTAATTGACCTACATTGATTAGCCATATGTCCAAATTTTTTACATGCATGACATTTAACATTCATTCCACAATCTTCTATCTTATGACCATACTTATTGTATTTAGAACATTGACTGAGAGTAGAATTATAGTTCTGATTTGCTCTATTTCTACATTGCCTAGCCATGTGACCAAATTTATTACAAACAAATCATCTACCATTAAATTTTTAAGCATTAAGTTGCCTTATCGGTGTCTTTTGGTTTTGATCTTCATTTATAGTACCGACGCTTTGACGTTGTTTAAATCCAAGTCCACTAGAATCTCTATTCTGTCTTTGAATTTTTAATAATTCATCAAGTTGTGTTGAACTAACCTTGAATTTGTCCTTGTACTCACTTGCAATAGTCAGACCATCTCTCAGAATTATCATCTGTCTTTCAATTCCTCATTCATTTCTTTGGGATTACACTAATTTTGTACTCAACATGTCATTTTCATGAACTAGTTGGATGCATTCTTCAGATCTATCTTTCAGAGATCTCTCAAGGTTTTCTTGATTCATCTTTGGGTATTCAATCTCCTTTGGCATCCTCATAGTTAGGGCTTACATTTCATTCCTTGTGACCATGTTCTCTTGACTCAGCTTCTGACATTTTTCATTAAGGGCATCTTTCTCTTCATTATCCTAATTTTTCAAAAGTTCCTTCCTCATAGCTTGAATAGATGATATCCTCTCCTGTAGGATAAGAATGAATTCCTTGGTAGAATTCAATTCATCTTGTAACTTCAAGTTCTTCATCCTTTCAGCATCATAATCTTCAAGTCCTACCTCAAGTTGCTTCTCCATAATCATATCCATGGATTTCAGATTCAGTATCTCCCTCATGTTGTTAAACTTCCTTTGATGCACAAGGCTCTGATACCAATTGTTGGAATCCAAGAACAATGAGAGGGGGGGTGAATCAGTGTTCTACCAGAATGTTCAATTTTAACCTTATTATAGCATGCATTCACCAACCGGTAAACTGGTAAATATATAATTGAAAGAAGTAAAGAAATCAATAAGCCAATCATACAAATGAATACCATATCATGGATAATTATACATGGAAAACCTTAAAGAGGAAAAACCACGGTGGGATTTGTGATGCACAATATCAATCCACTGGCCATATGAAAAGATATTACATAATATGGGGGCCTGCACATGTATGAAGGATTATAGCCTAGAGCACACTGCTCAACACAAAGGAGTCTCAATAACTACAGTCACTTTGAATAAGAAAACATAAAACTAAACTCATTTAATGCATCTATTATGCCTGATATAGCTTTGGTTCAAGCTCTGATTGTTCTGGTTTTGAAACCCTAAACCCTTACCAGAATAACCTTCACATTACAACATCCTCAATTACAATCATTACCATCATATCTTATCATTTCTCTCAACATATCCTCTCTCATATCATAAAATGATCTAATCAAATGACCTATATACCCTTACAATCCTTCATGACTCATGTCGGCTTACATAGATAATTACAAAATGATTATACATGTTAGCTCAATTACATATATACATAAATATCAAAATGAATTGCCGATTGTTGGATCTCCCAATGATGTCAGCCTCCTATATTGGTACCCTGAATGTAATTAATGGCATCCTTCAATATTGGTACCCATAGAATCCTTCCTACCGGTGTCGGTGCTGCTGCCAGTGAAGGGTTTGTCGGTGAACAACCAAACCAAAGAATGAAGCTAGAACATGTTGCCATCAATGACAACATATGAAACTAATCAAATGAGTGTCAATTGCCAACAACCTCAATACATGGGTCTAAAAGGAGATGGTGAATTTCCATTTGGGCAACCCAATCTTGGACCAAACAATGACCAATTAGCAATAATTGATAGTTTGGACAACCTTGCTTGGAAACTAAAATTTGATCGTGCTCAGTACGATATAGTTGAAACTATCATAGATAATGAGATTTCAAAATCTATTCGTATTGATGAAAAGTTGAGGAAAAAGATCGAAAAGGTAGCTCAAAAGGAAGCCAATCAAACAATTGGTCAAAAACACCATAGCATAGTTTCTAAATCCTCATTAAAATTCCTCAAAGAAAAGTCTCAATCATTCTTAGGTCTTGCATAGTCTGCATTATAGTCTTCAAAGTATGGGTCTAAAAGGAAACGATAAATTCCCAATGGAGCAACCCAATCTTGGGTCAAACAATGTTTAATTAGAAATAATTGATGGGTTAAACATACTTGCTGAGGAATTGATAGTTGATCAAGACCAATTTGACATAGTCCAAGCTATCATAGATGAGGAAGTTTGGACGTTAGTACAAATTGACATAGACCTCAAAAATCAAATCAAAGAAGAGGCAGAATTTGAAGCATTTTCGCAATACACTGAAGATCTTGCGTTTGAATTCTGAAATCCTTGATAGAAATTCTTCACTCATAGATTGCATTATCTAAATTTTAATCTTTAGAAAGTCTTAGAAGCATACCTAGCTACATTTAGTTAAGATCATGTTGGAATAACATTCATGCCATTAACACATGCTCAAAAGATGAAACATTAGATGAAGCCTAACAATGACCCTTCGGTTAACCCAACATGGAATATGAACTTTCCCACAAATCAACAAATATTGGGTAGGAAACCTACAATCTTATCAACAAACACAAATAGTATGCCTTCCATTGATGAAATACAACATAATTTGACAAAAGAAGAATTGGAAGCAACCCAACAAGATCTTGCGATGCTTATGATTCTCAACGCTCTCATCAATAATGATAGAGACAAATATATTGCATTATTAGTCCAAAATGGGGCCAAATTACCTCCAGGGAAGGACATTTTGCCTATATTGCTGTCAGGTGTGACATTGAATATTCCTCAAGTACCTACTATTACAAAGAGTGAAGAAACACTTGCTACATCAACCCAGGGTGTCTCTAAATACTTTAGCGATTACAACTCCAACACCATCAACAGTTTCATCAACAAGTACTAATGTAATATCTCAGACAATGCCCAATGTAACAACACAAGCTATAGTAGCTCAAAACCCCACTTCGACAAGTATAAATCAACCTTTAGTTTTAGGTGGATCCACATACAGTGGTCAAAATGTGAATCAGGGAGTAACTAGCTTATCTAAGCCGAATGTCAATGCACAATTTGCATACTTTACACCACCTAGTGGGACTTATGGTACACAACTACATGGTTAGTCTATATTTCAACAAGATCAAAGGTACTCCAATACTATCCCTTTTGTGGGAAACACTCATCAATTCAATACACCATTGACACAAGCAGAGATTTTGACTCAACAAATAGAGAATCTTTAGAAATAGATGACCAGTGTGCAAACAGTCACTGACAAAAAGAGATATACAATGGAGGACCTCCATCCATATCCTTTTGATAAAAATTTATACATGCCACCTTTTCCCATGCATTTTGAAACTCCAAGGTTCGACAAATATAGAGGGAAAGGTGATCCTCGAGATCATGTCAGAGAATTCTTCACGACATGTATCGAGGTAGCTCACGATGATACATACTTAATGAGGCTATTTTCAAAAAGTCTTGGAGGGACAACATTAGAATGATTTTCACACCTGCCACCTAATATTTCTTTGTGGGGTGAACTTGTTGAGTTATTCATATCAAACTTTGCATTCAATATAGATAATCCAATTACCGCAGATGTCTTAGTCACATCCATGAAGTTGAGCAAGTAGACATTTTCAATGAAAATCTTGTGCCTCCAATTAAGTATCCATTACAAATGCAATGCCAAAACAATTTTAAAGATATCACAGAAAAAAGTATCAAATATGAAAGAGGCCTATTAGAACAAGGGATATTGAAACACCACAAAGATATTGGGCCAAGTACAAACAATGAAAGGCCAAAATTTTGGCCTAGGAATAAGAATGTCACAAATGATAGAGTTGTTGATTCCCGTGTTGTAAACAAAGTTAAACCAACACTATCTCTACAAGGACCAAATGATTTTGCCAATAAGAATCAAACTCAGATAAACAACACCAATGCACTACAGTCAAGCAATCCAAGACCACCTAGGGAAAGCATACCTAGAAGAAGCTTTACACCCCTTGGTGAACCTATTGAATCAGCACTCAAAAAATTGATGCAGAGCAATGCCATAACTTTACCAAAAGCTAGACCATATGAACCAGGTCCATTCAAGAACTCTTGGTGGAATGACAATGATTTCTATGAGTATCACCATAATAAGGGTCACAAGACAACAAGTTGCTACAAATTAAAAAACCTCATCCAAAATCTCATTTATCAAGGTGACATTACCATGGATACCAATAAGGCACCAAACACAAATCATACCATTTTTAAGGATCCTTTCATCAAACATGACAAAGGGAAAGCTTCTAGTTCCAATGCACAAAACAATACTACCAACTATACCAATGTCGCATTCGACTATGCCATAAACACACTAAGCGTAGGAGATGAAATAGTGGCTATAATCACAATAAATCCCACAAACAGAGACTGTGTTGTCATCACTAGAAGATCAAAGGTCACATTATAGGGGAAAATTGCAAATCCCCCTTCAACAACTAGCAACAACAATATGGTACATCAGTTAAAGCAAACTCTAGTCCAAATTTCATTATTTGAGTTGCTAGAGATATTGATGAGAACACATCCCAATCCATGGTTGGAAACTTGGCATCTTCAAAGATCACATTCACTAAATAGGATGTACATACAGATCGACCCATGCATAATGATCCCTTACACTTAGAAGCTTTGGTTCACCCAAAGAAGGTTTGAAGAGTGTTTGTAGATGGTGGAGTTGGCCTTATCATATGCACACTACATTTTATCAAATCTTTGGGATATTTTGAACATTATATTGATTCCACCAAGAGAATCAATATCAAAGCCTATGATGACGAGGAACACCCTTCTAAGGGTGTGGTGACTTTATCAGTACAAGTGGCACCGGTTACAATAGACATCACCTTTCAAGTCCTAAACAAGAATTGGGGTACAATATGCTATTAGGTCACCCTTGGATACATACCATGCAAGCAGTACTATCAACTTTTCACCAATGTGTGAAGTTCCCATACAATGGCATAGACATCACTATCCATGGTGATCGAAATCCTTTTCAACACTACAATTATTTAAGGGCAAGCATAGACAATCAAGTACCAAACAATTAGGAAGCCCTAGTTCACTTACAAATGGAATCATTATCAATCAAATAAATAGAGAAGAATACACCAACCACATCTTCTTTACATATTAAGGAGCTTAGTTGTGGAGAATATTCCATTTTGACTACCTTAAATGGAAAATAGTCATCTATTTCTCCCAGGTCTTTTGGGAAGCCTCATAACACAATAATGAAGCAAGACAAAGAAAAAGAGATAGTGAAGTACTCAGATACATTCTCTTTTGTTAGATTGGGAGACTTACAAGAATAATCTCCAAGTGAAGTTGAAAATCATTGGATATACATAGAAGAAGATGACATGACCATACCCAAGTTACCTCTATATCAATATGGCAACAGCTTCAAGATGTTACAAAAACACGGATATGATGGAACCAAAGGATTGGGACTAGGAAAGAAAGGAGTATTAGAACCTGTTTTGCCACATGAAAACCCAAAGAATCAAGGTTTGGGATATAAACATGTACCACAAATAATAGAGGCCAAGAAATGTACATTAGATATACTGAACAAGCCTAGGTTACCCTTAGAATACATACCTCATAATCAGTCATCAACAAGAGTATTTTCCTCTTCATCTCAGAAAAGAAGGAGAGTACCAACATCTCCTATTATGGAATTAGATGGTGAAGACATGAGGCAAATTCTACAAGAAGCTAGCATAGAGTCATCAAGTAGTGCAGTACCTAAATTATCTGCACAAGAAAATATGGTAGTGGATACAGGCTTAACACCAACAAATGAGCCAATTCCTTGGTTGTTGTCAATACTTTTTCCAAGGGAAACAACTCCAACTCCTCCATTTGAGTTAGATGAAGAAAGACTGCAAAGACTGATACCAGGCTTAAGAAGGGTATCCACAATACAAAGAAGATCCACTGATCTGCAACAAACTGAATTACAAGAACAAGAGGAGATGAGTGACAGAGAATCATAAAGTGAAACATAAATAGAAAGTGTCACAAATTCTCATGACTATGAATTCCCATCTAATAATGAAGACATCCCACCACCAATTTATGATGAGGACATATCAAGTCATCCAAATAACCAAGTATGCAAGGTATCAAGATCTCCTACAACAGAAGGGAACAAAGTCTTACCCCTCATATGTCCATATTTGATTGACTGGGGGCAAAAAGGAAATCCACAATTAGGTTGGTTTCAAAATGATGAATCCATAGCTAAATTATTGGGTGCAAGGGACAGACTCCCTTATGATGATCACAAGGCTGACTTTGCAATAGATCTAGACATAATTGCATATTTTAGAGAAGCAAGCTCCTCTCCTAATCAAGACAAGGATAATGAAGAAAAACACATTTCTCATTACAGTATGGATGCTCTTCCTATTGATAAAGAACAGTCAACATTATTGTTAGAAGAAACTGAGGAAATCAACATCGGTGATGCTGAGAAAGTTTATAACATTCACCTAGAAAAGTCCCTAAATCAAATAGATAAAGATAAATTTATCCAATTCTTTAAGCAAAGACCAATCAATTTTGCATGGTCTTATGCAGATATGCCTAGATTAGATCTTGAATTGGTCTTACATTATCTTCCATTGCTTGCAGGAGAAAAACCATATAAGAAGAAGCTCAGGAAGATGCACCCTCACATATCTTTTTTAGTCAAAATTGAGCTATAAAAATTGTTAGATGTGGGTTTCGTTAGGCCCATAAACTATACTGAATGAATTTTAAATCTAGTCCCAATATCCAAGTATACTGGATGTATCAAGATCTACACAAAATTCAGAGATCTCAACAAGGCTTGCCCAAAAGATGACTTTCCACTCCCTAACATAGACATGATAGTGGACTTGACAACTGGAAATGAAATGCTATCACTCATGGATGGCTTTTTTGGTTATAATCAAATCAAAATTGCACCAGAAGACCAACCTAAAACAACATTCACTTGTCCATGGGGAATATATTGCTAGAATGTAATGTCGCTTAGCCTTAAAAATGCAGGTGCCACTTATCAAAGGGAAATGACCACCTTATTACATGACATGATGCACACAATCATGAAGGACTGTGTAGATGATTTTATAGAAAAATCCAACATAAGGGATAGTCATCTAGACATATTGACTAAGATCTTTGATAGACTTGAGTAATACAATGTAAGATTCAATCCAAAAAAATGTGTCTTCGGAGTAACATCCGGCAAACTCTTGGGCTTCATTGTATCCAATCATGACATTGAGATAGATCCAGAGAAAGTGAAAGCTATTTTAGACATGCCATCACCTACTACACTCAAGCAACTCAGAAGTCTGCAAGGCAGATTACAAACCATAAGGCATTTCATTGCCCAATTGGTAGAAAAGTTCCAACCATTTCAACATCTTTTAAAGAAATGTGTTACATTCAAATGGATGTAACAATTCCAAGAGGTATTCGAGACACTAAAAGAATATCTTTTTTCCACACCAATGTTGGTTTCACCCATGCATGGGAAACCATTACTCTTGTATATAGCTACAACAAACTCCTCCTTAGGTGCTCTCCTAGCACAACATGATGAACAAGGAAAAGAGAGAGTTTTCTACTACATTAGTAGAACACTCATTAGATATAAACTGAACTACACACAAATAGAAAGAGCATGTCTTGCAGTAGTTTTTGCATCACAAAAATTGAGACACTATATGTTGAGTCATAAAGTCCAGCTCATTGCACACTTTTATCCACTCAAGTAACCGATGAATAGAGAAGTACTAAACGAAAGACTTGCAAAGTGGGTTATGATACTCAATGAATTTGACATTTAATATGTGAATAGAAAATCCATAAAAGGACAAATCATAGTAGATCAACTTGCATAAGCACCCCTACAAGATAGTCATCCAATGCTGGTGGATTTTCCAGATGAATGAGTATTTACAATATCAGCACAAAAAAACTGGAAACTATTTTTTGATAGGTCTCACACAAATCATCGAGCAGGAGCATAAATTATGTTCATAACTCCTCAAGGAGATTCAATTCCCAAATAATTTAGGATCAACTTCCCTTTCACCAATAACATTGTTGAATATGAAGCCCTGATGGTAGGACTACACACTACACTACAATAGAAGATCATGGACCTCCAAGTCTTTGGAGACTCACAGCTTATTATTAATCAATTCAATGATGATTACAATACAAAAGATGATAAACTAACACCGTACAAATAATTGGTAGAAGAATACAAGCAACACTTCACCAATGTAAAATTTGGACAGATACCAAGGGTGAAAAAAAAGACAATAGATGCAATGGAAATGATAGGTTCTCTCTTGGATATTCCAAATTATGGAACTCACTTTGAATTTTAGGTGGAACAACTCATTGTTCCAGCTTATGAAATACCTTCCACTGAATATGTATGTATGATAATAGGAATTGAGTGCCCATGGTACAGAGATATATATACATACCTTCATGATCAATATATACCTCCTGATCTTTCACAAAATCAAAGGAAGGCACTCCTTTGACAATCATCAAAGAATTCAATTATTGCTGACACTTTGTACAAAAAAAGTGTAGATGATACCTTACTCATATGCCTTAATGTTGAGGAGGCACAAATCACCCTGAAAGAAGTTCATGATGGCATATGTGGGGCACATTCTTCTGGACCTGCTCTACCAAAAAACACTATTGCAAACATGTTATTGTTGGCCTACAATGGAAAAGGATGCTTACAAGTATGTCCAAAGATGCAAGCAATTCCAAATGCATGGGAACCTAACCCATGCACCTACTCAAGATCTTCAGCCAATAACATTACCATGGCCATTTTCATAGTGGAGATTAGATCTTGTAGGGAAAATAAACCCTACCTCCTCCAACGGACATAAGTTTATCCTCACAGCTACAAAATACTTCAAAAAATGGGTTAAAGCAATCCCGGTGACCTTCACAATAGAGAAGCAAATAGATAAATTCATTTTGAATTATATCATTTGCAGATATGGAGTTATCATGTGCATTGTAACTAATAATAGATGACCTTTCAAAAACCAAGTGAACTTTGCAAACAATTTCACATCCAACAATATTTTGCAACACCCTATTATCCCCAATGCAATGGTCAAGTTGAGGCAACAAACAAAACTATTTTGTAAATTTTAAAGAAAGTTGTCAACGACAGTGGATGAGATTGGCATCTCCAATTGGATTCAGCTCTCTGGGCCTATTGAGCTAGTGTCCGCATAGCAACTGGTACCACACCTTACTCTTTGGTTTATGGTTCAAAAGCTATTTTTCCTATTGAGGTAGAATTGCCATCGCTAAGGGTCTCTCTAAAAAATATTATCTCAGAAGAAGACTACAAAGTAGCACGTTTGCAAGAACTAGAATTCCTAGATGTGAAACAACAAAGCACTCTAAATCATTTACAAGGATATCAAAATAGAATGAGAAGAAGCTATAGAAAAAGAGTCAACCCATGCTGCTTTGAAATAGGAGACATTGTTCTTAAAGAAAATCAAAGGAGCCTTGATGAATGCAAAAAAAAAAGGAAAATTTGAGCCTAATTGGTTAGGTCCTTTTGTCATAACCAAAGTAATCTAAAATGGTGCTTATCATTTTAAAACAATAGAGGGAGATCGACTCCCTAATCCCATTAATAGCATGCACCTAAAAAGATATTACATCTAAGGGTGGGATCATTTCAAATTTCAGTATTGCATTTGCATATTTCTTTACTATATTTCATTGCATATCTTTCTTTCAGAGTGCATCATAGTCGCTTGCATATCACCATTGCACATCACATAACTGCATACCATTATTGCTTTCTCATTAAATTGCATCCATAAACAAAGGATGATTGTATGAATTATTCACCTATCTGCACTAAAAGGAATGAAGGTTAGCTCATTTCCTAGATACTGGTTCATGAAGTTTTTAGGAGGCCTTTAGTCATTCATCCCTAATGTAACCTTATCATTGAGTTTTATCTATGATTGAGTAGAGGTTTCTCTATTCAGCCTTGATTACCCAAAATCTATCAATTGTTATATCTCACACATTAATCAATAGCTCTAAGTCATTATAGACACCTAGTTGGTCATGTGGCTAGTCAAAAATCCAAATTCTACTTCAGCACCATTGTAATTGTCATACCTACGTAGGTTTCATTACTTACAATTCAAGGAAAGAAAAATAAATTAAAAAATGCTATGCCAAAATCAATATCAAAATATCATGCAAAAATGTGCAATAAAGCTTGACTATGGGAACATGCAAGTAACTCCATCAGGGCTATGGACGCCTATTGGCAATGAAGCAATATTTAAGAGATTACAATGCATAACCTCGTCAGAGCCCTAAAATATTGTTGGCAGTGAGGCTCTATTTAGGATGCTTTTGAAGTCAGAATAACTCACGTAGCTAGCCACATAGGATTCCAAGGGTCTTTGATGGTTATAAGAGTCAGAATGAATCCAAATGCACACACATGGGCAAAAGAAGATCAAAGTTTCAAGAATTGATGGATAATTTTTTCGCACCTCCATTCATAAATCTTAGTTACATAGTGTGTTAGGTTGGATGGTCTAATATTTTTTGAGAATGGATTGAACTCCTATCTCTGAAATGTTTCACACCTTCAATTCAATGAGTACATGTTGAAATGAAGGAAACACACAATCATCCTTGTTTGAATAGGAACTGCATCTTCATCTTGCATACTACATTAGTATACCTCATGTCACAATTCATTTTCTCCACATACATGCTACATATCATCATATAGGGTTGCATAATTGGGGGCATAATTGAGAAAATTATAAAAATCAGAAAAAGTCCTAAAATAATCCTAAACATCCAGAAAAAGTCCTGAAAAAATCAATCCAAAAACATTCAAATATCAATTCACAAAATCCAAAAATATTCAACTATCAATTAAAAAACTTGCAATAAATTGTCTCACAAGAATCCAACACCCTAGCAGATATCCAACAAACACTTTGCCCGAAGTTAAACAAAGGATATAACTATCTTGTCAAAACATTTGCAATCAACATGATCAACTGTCTAATCTATCGAATCGCTATTAAACTATCAACATGACCAAAATCTTGTCTTAAATAGAATCGATACACTCGAAAGTATACAAGTCAGTCTTAAACGGGGTCCAAAACTTCTGAAACCAAACATTATCAAAATCACATCAAACATATCAAAGCAAAGACACAGTCAGTCCAACTGCTAAGTTTTGTCTATTTTGGTTGACTCTTTTTATCAAATTGGCAAAGATCATTTCTTTTAACTACTCAAGGATGTCCAAAAAGTGACTAGAGGAGTCATGATGGGCATGATCCATTTCCTTTGTTTTTTGTTTGTGGTTTGAACCAATGAAGTTTTGGGGTAATTGCTCTAGTGGGTGTTTGTGATAGGAGCATTCAACTTATGTATGCCACACATACCTCAACCCCTAGTGTAATTCCCATAATGGAGGGTTCATTCCTTGTCTTCTACGTGTTTGTTTCTTTGCAATGAGATATTGATACATCTTGGTTCCTCATACCTTGGTATAATAAGCTCCATTGTTAAGTAATAAGGCTCAATAATGATAATGTATTGCATTATGAATAAAACAATGAAGACTTTCTCATCAAAATTTTATCAAATCATTTCTATCATATCTACTTCTAGAATAAATAAAGATTGATTTGATTGATTTATCATTTCATATCATTCCTTCTAATTTATTCTCCATCTAACAACTAACAATTCTTCCAAATTCACGATTTTCAACACCTATTTTGACACCAAAAAAAAAATTCAAATCACATTTTATATAAATCATTTCACATAATGTTGCATTAGTCTATTGCATTATCACAAGAATTTCATCAATATTCACATATACATTCATAGATCACATAATAAAGAAACATCACTTCATTACCAAGTAAGCATAAGCATAAGCATACAAACAAAAAAGAAACGTTAGACCATGAAGTTCATCATCAAATAGCTCATCAAGAATGCATATCATATATCTAATAAAAATGTGTCAAAACACATCGTATCTATGATAAAACATCAATAAAAAAACACTCAACCTATGCTCCCTCTATCAGTAGGTCCATCTCTCCTAACTCCAGTCTATCTCGATGACACCCTAGGTGGACCCATCACTCCTCCACTACTAGACTGTCAAGAGGTAGACCGACTCGATCGCCTCCCCATGAAAGCACTAAAACTAGGTTCCCTCTAACCCTTAGGAATGGCTCTCGCATAAGCCTGCCTATAGTAAATAACCTCATGTGCAACAACAAAATATCTATCCACCTGGCTCCATGCCTCTATCACCGGCCCAAATAGCTGATCGTATAAATCGATGGTGATCTGATCTCTCCTAACTGCCTCATCCCTCTCCCTCTGCAGTTGATCTCACTCATCAGCTATTTGATCCCTCTCTATAGTCAACTCCTCCATCGCCCACTGATACTGATCTCTATCCTCCATCCACCTCTGTCGCAAAGTAACAACCAAGTCCTCTAAACTACTAACCTGATCTCTCAATCCCTCCTCATCGCCTCTCTCTGCACTTCCTAACTCCATAGCTTGGGGCATGTCAACATCATGTCCACTATCCCCACCCTCATCCCCATTGTTGCTCGATGAGCCTAATGCTGACTCATCACCCTCACTATCACTCTCATTAGAACTTCTCATAGATGTAGTCTCTCCACTAATATCCACATTGTCCTCTCCATTCTCTACCTTCTTTGCAACCACTACTATCATATCTATCTGACCTCCATCTCTCCCTCATCCATATCTCCTTCCTCCATCTCTCCCTCCTCCATCTCTCCCCCCATCTCCCCCCCACCACTCCCTCTCCCCCTGGTACCCCTACCATGTCTAATCTACTGAGAAACAATCAGAACTATCAGATATATCAAAGCTATGGGCCTATGTTGTGGTTCCTGGATCCACTACACCAACCCACCATCCCCACTAAATAGGAGAAAGAGTATCAAACTCAACAATTACAACATGAGGCTTCACGCAAGCACCCCAATCACCAACCTCTTGAGTAGTGCAAGAAAAATAAGTTGTCACATCCAGAATACCCTATATCTCTCCAAATTGTCAGAGTACATGGCTAGCAAGATGTATATCAATAACCCTATGACCACCCAAGTCTTGATCAATAAGATATCTCTATTGTCGACAAAAAGGAAGATGTTGGGCATCATCAGCCTAACTGGGGCAAGTGAGATAAGGTCTCCATGAGAAATATTGTAAGATATCAATTTGATGATGCCAAAACAAAATATTACTTGATGCCCTATGTCTTACACCAAAAGTGTACCTATAAGCATATGGCTGCTCTGGCTCTAAGTCAACATGTAACATAGGACAAAATATAGTTGTGTGCTCTGAATCCCACATTTGGAGAAAATTAATGCCACATCCACCTAATTTCTATTGCAAATAAACAATCCCATGCATCTAATGATATAAAGTGGCAAGAAGATAGGGACCCCAAGAAAACACCCATCTATCAATAATAATATCATGCATGACTCATCACCATCCAACAGGGAAACCATGGGTACATCTATCAGGGATCAACAATCCAGCAATAGTGCAAGCAAGAACAATGGTGAGATCATCATAATCAAAATCATCCCAATGAATCTCATAAGTACCATGAATATGGAGATCCTCCTCCAAACACTCAAACAGTGCACACAAAGTAGATACACCATCATGACGATCAAAATTAACTTGTGTACCAAATATCAGAATGTGTAAGATACGTGACACAACCTCAAGTGTGATGGATGCCTCACTTGTTGACAGATGAAAAGAACATGTCTCTAAATGCCACCACTCAATCAAAGTAGCAATCATGGTTTTGTTGGTCGTAACCTCAAGCAAATGTGCTATGTGATACAATCCAACCTATTGCAACAAAGTAGTATCCTCTGCATCCAACTCATGGCATCGATCAAGACCATCTGGCCTTGTCTGTCTAGCAAGTGATACTAGACAATGCTCCTGCATTTGGAAAATACAAAAAAAAGAATTAGTTACATCTTCACATTATTAGGATGCATAAATAAATGCCTATTAGCATCAATTATGAAATACTTAAACCAAATGTGAAACCATTAAAGCAATTGTGAATCAAAACTTTCAAATGTGAAATGATTAAAGCAATTGCGAATCAAAACTTTCAAATGCGAAATGATTTAGGCAACTGCGAATCAAAACTTTCAAATTTGAATTGATTTAAACAAGTGAAAATTAGGAAATTCAAATGTGCAATTAAAAAATCAATTGTCAATCATAAAAAGCAAATGCGAATTTTTTATATCAAATGCGAAAAATTCGACAGTCAATTGTTGAATGCATGAAAGTTGACCTATCAAAGAATGATGTAAAATTTGAAAAAAAAGAGAGACAAAAAGGGCATAAATTTTGAAAACTCACTATGCCAACAGTGTCGGGAGGTCTCTAATATGACCACACTTGCTTAGAAAAATGCAGCCTTTCTCTGTGACCGGCCATTTCGCTCTAAGGATGCCGAAAGCACAATAATCTCTAAGGAATTCTTACAAAGCAAGTCAGTGCAAATGAGCTCACAATTAGGGTTTTTTGCCACCCTAATGGTCATGGACCCCTCCAACTTCAATGCAGTTGTAGACATACCAAATGAGATTGAAACCTTACCAAACTGTACATTATTACTATCTAGCACATTTTCGAAAAAATGGTCTTCATTCCACAGTTTGTTGACCACTTTTTCCGAGGGGGTATATTTATACCCTAAATGTCACCGAGGCATATTGAGGCAGAATTTTTTATTTTCTTTGAAACAATGTCATTTTGATATTGTCAAAGAGGGGCAAATGTAGACACCTAAAAATGTCTCATCGATCTTACTCTAATTATTCATCTATTTAATTAAGTAATTATTTAATTAAACTAACTTATTCTTCTAATCAATTCAAATCATTATTAATTGTCCAATTTCAACTTCTGCATCATTCTAATTAATTAACCCTATCTCAATTATTAATTAAATATCAATTATTTAATTAATTAATTGCGACCTCTTCCTTAGTTAAATAATCTTTATTATTTAATTAATTCAATTCCTCCAATTCCACAAATTATTATTCCAATTAATTCCATCTAATTTCATTTCATTTCTCCAAAATTTTAATTCCAATTAATTTTATTTCCTCCAAATTCATATTTCACCAAATCTAAATTTCAATTAATTCCATGTGCATTTCAGCATTTGAAAGTCCAAATTCAAATCCAAATTGAAAATGAGAATCAAATTCAATTTCAAAACCCTACAACACATGCAAAAATCAGAACTGATTGATCAAATCAGTTGTCTAATCAATTAACTCAGTTAACTCACCAATCATCCTTTTAAACTCTCAATCCCCCTTTTTCTGACTAATCCATCTAATCAGTCATCTCCCTAATCAATCCAGTCAACTAGCTACTCAATTCAGTCTACTGATCAATCAATTGAGTTCACTAGCCAATCTATTTAGTTCACTCTCCAATCTATTGAGTTAACAAATCAATCAACTCTATTAACTGATCAATCTAAATCAGTTATCTATCAATCAACACTTGAGTTCTATTTCTCGCCCCATTTGTATTGAAAATCTATAAATTCAACCTACTTTCTCAATTCAAGATAGAATCACATTCTTCAAAGCTAGTGTCCATCTTATGCAAGAAATTAGTGCAATACTTGAGAGCCACCTACATCAACAATAAGGGACAAGAGCAATGGAAGCCTTGCTATGTCAATTGAGAGAGTTTTAGATAGATTTTTCTTTCATTTCAATTGATTTTGCATCATTCCATTGTAATTTAGGAGTAACATTAATTAGATTAGAGTTGTGATTCGCTCTTTGATATCTGATTATACAATTTACACTTATTTTACCCCTAGATACAGATGGTTTCTCTAGATATAATAAAATGAAGATCACTGAAGAAGAGCAACATAGGACAAAATTCACCACCCCTTAGGGAACATTTTGTTATGAGTTCATATGCCCTTTGCGTTAAATAATACAAAAACAACTTACCAAAGAGATATGTCAACCATTTTCTATGACCTTCTGCATAACAGTAGGGAAGATTATATGGATGACCTCATGGGTAAGTCTAAGACATGTTGTGAAGAACACATCCCTATATTGAGAAGAATCTTTAAGAGACTAGAAAAGTATAAGCTAGGCCTCAATCCTAAGAAGTGTGTCTTTGGTGTCACATCTGGAAAACTATTGGGGTTCATTGTGTCATGTGAAGGAATTGAAGTAGATCCAGCCAAAGTCAAAGCAATCATGGAAATGCATCCCCCTAAGACACTCAAGTAGCTTCACAGTCTATAGGGAAAGCTTCAATCCATCCACTAGTTTATAGCATAACATGTAGACAGGTGTCATCCTTTTGCACATCTCCTACTCAAGGACACCAAGTTTAAGTGGGATTTCCTATGATAGAAAGCTTTTGATAAACTAAAATAGTATTTGGCTTCTCCTCTAGTATTGATGCCATTAATGCTGGGACAACCACTTCTTTTGTACATATCAGCAACTAAAGTGGCTCTAGGAGCATTACTTGCACAAATTGATGAAAAAGGTAAGGAGCATGCAATATATTACATCATTGTTGGATATGAGCTCAATTACACTCCCATAGAAAGAGCATGTCTTCCAATGGTCTTTACCACTCAAAATATTCACCACTATATGAGTAATAACATGACCAAACTCATTGCAAATATTGATCCCCTCTAGTACTTGTTGTCCAAGGCTACTCTTACTAGGAGTACAACTAAATGGGTCATGTTGCTATGTGAGTTTTACATTGAGTACATAGACAAGAAAGCAATAAAAGGACAAATCATAGTTTATCAACTGGTTGATACTCCCCTTCAAGGAGATCACCCCCTCCTAGCAAAATTTCTTGATGATTCCATCATGTTTGTCACACAATCTACACAAATGGAGGTTATATTTTGATGGTTCTTGCAAACAACATGGATCGGAGTAGGTATCTTGTTGATCAATCCTCAAGGAGACTACATTCCTACGTCCTACAAGATATCCTTTGCATGCACAAACAACATAGAAAAGTATGAAGCTCTTATTAACATACTTTGTTTGGCTATTCAATGGAAGATCACAGAACTACAAGTCTATGGAGATTCCCAACTTGTCATTAAACAAGTTAATGATGAGTATCAAACAAAAGATAAAATTTCTCACTTATCAATGCATGGTTGAATACTTAAAGAAGAACTTCACTTTCATTTAGTTCAAGAAAGTTCCCTAGACAAGAAACAGAGCTATCGACACAATGGCTACAATTGGTTCCCTCCTGCAAATTCCCACAAGTAGTCAAAAGTGTGAATTCTTGGTTGAGCATCTTTTAATACCAACATATGATGTCCTTGAATCAGACATGCTATGTGTCCTTATTAGTCTTTATTCCCCTTGGTATCAAGAAACCTTCAACTACCTTCGAGATAAGACCATTCCTCGTCACCTTACCAGAACCCAACAACAAACATTGGTCCATTGATCTTCCTAATACCCTATTTTGAAAGCGCTTGGATGGAACTCTCCTAAGGTGTTTAGACAAAGAGGAGGCTAAACTAGCATTACGTGAAGTACATGAAGGCATTTGTGGATCACATTCAAGCAAACTCACTTTGGCTAACTCTTGTCCATAGGATTCTACTAGCCCACAATGGAACATGATGCCTACTACTATGTGAAAAAATATATCCCTTGTTAGAAGCATGGTGACAAGATCTATGCATGACTTTCCTCTTAGTGGGGGATCGATCTCATAGGAAAAATATATCCCACCTCATCCAATGGCCACAAGTTCATAATAACTTCCACTGAATACTTCATGAAGTGGGTGGAAGCCATACCACTCACCTTTACCATTGGAAAACATATTTCTAATTTTATTATGAATTACTTAATATGTCTCTATGGAATTCCTAAAGTTATCATTATAAACAATGACATAACTTCTAAAAAATTAGGACATCAAAGAATTATGTCAGAAGTTCACCATCCAACATCGCTTCTCCACCCCATACTACCCACAAGGTAATGGTCAAGTTGAGCCTTCAAACAAAACTTTCATTAAGATCCTCAAGAAAATAGTCAATGAATTTGGCCATGGTTGTAACTTGCAACTATATCTTTCCCTTTGGGCCTATTGCACAAGAATTCACACTCCCATAGAAGCCACACCATACTCCTTAGTCTTTAGTTTTGAAGTTGTCCTACCCCTTGAGATTGAGATCCCCTCACTTTGAGTATCTCTACAAAAGATCCTTCCAGATGAAGAATATAGAATCGCTTGGTTATAAGAGTTGAAATTTCTAAATTGAAGGTGCATCAAGGCCTTAAACCACCACTGGGTATCTCAAAATTGCCTACAAATGAGCTACAACAACAAAGTCAAGAATTGAGAATTAGACATTGGTGACCTTGTCCTTACAAAAAATTAGAGAAATATCCAAGACCATGAAAAGTAAGGCAATTTTGAACACAATTGCCTTGGAACCTATATCATCACTACAAAGTATGGATTAGGAGCCTATTAGTTGGCTACACCTGAAGGAGATCCTTTAGATGATCCCATGAATATCATGCATCTAAAGAAGTTTTATGCCTAGTCTTTAAAGATTACTATTTTCAAAAATTAGAAAAAGATAAAAAAAAAATCATAAAAATACAAAAAAAATGAAAAAAGGAAAAAAGTAAAGAAAAATCTCTTTGTCCATTAGTGAAAATCACTCTGTGGTGCTATGGGCAAGTACCTTGGTGAAAACCTATTTTAAGGCATCAAGGTTAATAAGTCAAGCTCCACCATCTGTTTGGACACTCTTCATTCCCACCTGAATTTATTCAATTTAACCACACTTCATTCATGCATATCCATACCTCCTTTCCCTATTTGTGCAGGCACTCTTCACCCTAGTTGTCCCCCCCCCAATCCATGTATTTGATCATTCATCCCTGCTCACCCTCCCTCTTGATATGATGAGTTATATTTTGAACCTTGAATAAGGATCACTGCACCCCACTAAACGTTTATCCCACCACACTAAGCGTCACCCATATAAGGAGATTTTTCCATCAAACTAAGCTTCTTCTTGACTTGCACATCACTCAAGAATCCATCCACACCATGCTAATCAAATCCCAGTGAAGATGTCCCATATTTGCATCCACTTGTGCCTCTATCTTCTCTATTTCCTAATAATCCCATCAGTCATATTTTCCCATCAAGATGTATCCTTCCCATATTTGGCATGTTATCACAATCCTAGTCCTACTCTTGGCAAGAGATGTTAGTTGGTCATGTGTATGTCATTTGCATGATTGGTCTTTTCATTTTGGTTTATATTTTGTTTCCTATCACTTCTCCTATCTACAACTACCATGATCATCCTATATCTTGGTATGTCTTGGGGAGGTGTATATTGGGGGATCTTTTGTGGTATGTAATGCTTAATGGTTTCTCTTGTATGATCCTACAGTCTCACATTTACATCATTATGATGTTTCCAAACCTATGTGCATTGAGATACCTATTGTCTGAGAGTCTAGTCCATACCTTGGATATTCAAATCATATCGGCTCCTATAATCAATGGTGTAGATAATCCCTGGAAAAATCAAACTAGGTTTTCTCTCCACATCTACACAATGAGAAATCCAACCCTCACTCCAACCCATTCATTCTATTTATTCTTTCATCTTGGAGACTTTGATTTATTCAAATCCCCTTCTTCCTTCCTTTTTTCATCTATTCTTCTATCCAGCCATGTTCATTGTGTTATGATTGGATCATTACAAAATTCACCCATGTCCATTCCATTTCATTTTCACTTACATCAATTCCATCCATATTGTCATTACATTGCATGTCATATCTATTTTTTGTGTTGCATTCATGGCATTGAGCATATAGGTGCATATTACATGATAAATTAGATTCTTTGCATTAGGGCTTCTTTGCAATGATTCATTTTACATATTGGGATCACACATTTACATATCATTTAGGTGTAATTTGCATTAAAATTCATTTTCATTCATTAAGATATATTACAACTCATTTAGGAAGCATTTTAGTTCATTAATAGTCCTATCATTTTGCATATCATTATATCTTTTTACATCCTATGCCATTAATAAAACATCTCATAATTATCGCATATCATTTCATCTCATACATTCATCTCATATCATAAACATATATGTATTTAGATCATACATAAATCCATCATATCAACATTATTCACATCATCCATATTATATCTTGCATAGATCATAGGTTAGGCATACTCATCACATATCTAAACTCATCATAGCATCAAATTCACACATGTCACATAGACATCATTAATACATCCATCTTGCATCCACATCATGTTAAGAACATGGCATATAAAAATCATAAAATGAGCCATAAACATGTGCATACATCATATAGATATGCCTACATCCTACATCATGAACATGTCAAATAATCATCATGCATCATCATAAGTTAAACCATCCATCATAATAAATCATCATCCCATAGATCCAATATCCATAATGAAGTCCATCAATACAGTACATCGTATAGCACCACCAAAAATCATGACTTATCTCATATGTCAAAAAATAATGTGTGTAGTCATAATACAATGAATAAGGGTCAAAATGTCACAATGTCACACAAATCTAAGACCTATAAACTGCTCTCCTTATCTCATGCTCTTAGATCATCCCAACCACCAAATGGTCATGTTGTCACAAAATTTTGCACCCTTGGTGATCAGACCTTGTGAAACATGGAATCAACCTCTCAAGTTTGGGGCCTTGCGTTGTTGTAAGGTTGAATCAACGGAGAAGGCCGACTTCCTCTTTAATATGAAATGCAAAGTCTTGGACCAACCCAACACTTGGTAAAACTAATCTATTGATTCTCAGGAAAAGGGAGAGAGAGAGAAAGGAATACATGAAAGAAGGGAAAAAGGGTTTGCACCCAGACTAAGATGATGATCTCTCCTACCTATGATTGCACAGAACATCAATAAAACTACCCCATGTATGCACTAATTTCTATCCTAATTTGTCACCTAAATGTGAGTGAAGGTTGGAATTTGGAAAATGGCAAGAGGAACTAAAAATAGTTTGCAATGCCACCCAAAGAGGAATCAACAGTACACCTATAGCTTAGGAAAACCAACAAGAATTTATTCAAACAAAGAGGTAAGGCATTACACAAATTGAGTGAAACAAAATAAGGTAAAAAGACTAATTTTATTCATGATAAGGCAAGCCAATTTTTACACTTGCGGAAGTCATAGACTGTTGTGAGAGAAAAAGAGGAGAGAATCTGATCAAAATGTTACAAAATTGCTTTTATAGTTTAGGCATAACTCAGATGGTTGCCATTTGATAAAACCCTAACCCCACCTAGGTTAGGTTACAAAATATTAGAGAGGAGGAGAAGATTAGATCAAGGATGATTTGATAGCATGTTGTATCTAGCCTTTGAAGGTGTCCTCTGCCTCTAGAAGAGTGAAAACCTTGCAAATTAGGGAAAACCCTACATCTGAATGTGTCTGGGGGTACCTGTAGAGCCAAAATTCTCTGAACTTCATTGAAGAGGGCATGGGTGGTGTCTAAAACTGGCCTACAAGGTCAAATCTGGAGTAAAGGTGAGAAAATCTAGTGGCTGGAGTGAGACCAGATCTAAAATCGGGTGCTAATTGGGTCCAAAAAATAAGCTCGACCATCAAGTTGACAACCACCTTACACAGAGCATTCAAAACTCATTTTCCGCCACAAAATCAAACATCCACCATCAATCTGAGAGATTTGCATGAAGATGAATGGGTGATATCTCTCCACCTAAGAATCCAACAGGCCCAATATAAGATTAAAACATGGTCATCAAATTGGGCCTTTATGAAGATCCAACGACTGCTGATGTCTGACGTGGGACCCCAAGTCCACGTTTTACTCACTGTGTTCAACCGCTAAATGACCCTGCATATCGCGCGGGATAAGGGGGAACAACCATCCCCTTTGGTTTTTCTTTTGGTCTTTTTATCTCGTGGGTCCCTTTGCACTTTCTGTTTACCTCGGAGGATACACTTTCTTGTTTCTACCTTGCCTTCTTATCCTATGGGCCTTGTTGATCCTTTGTTCCACTCCACGAGATAAGGGTTTCTTTGTTTCTACTTTGTTTCTTATCTCGTGTGGTGTAGGAGCATCCAGGCCAACCTACAAAACCATGAAGACAATCAAGATACCAGGAAGGTTTTATGAAGCAAATCAAGTTGATTGGAGAGTTTTAGAGCCAATAATGGCTTTTGAAAGCAATAAATCATATGTAATGTATAAAAGTCCTAAAGGTCGTGATAAAGGCCTAAGGAATGATGCCTAGGAGTCTAGATAGGTTGAATAAGGGTCTAATATGCTTTAAATGATCATATCATGATTAAAACCCATTGATTTGATAGGTTTTAGTTCATTGAAGCATTAGAAATGAAGTTTAAATTTAAAAACTTGATTTCCAACGGTTAGTTCCAGTTTTGGAGGGAAAGTAGATTATGACTTGTTTAAGAACTTTAATCATTCTAATCAGTTGGGGATCAATTGGAGTTGGTTGGGGAAGGAATTATAAAGTCTCTTAAGTCATTTTTGTGTTGTTGGATGATGCTGGTATGGATTTGTACGGACTGTTCTAGAAAATCAATAAAAATCTCTTTATTTGTTGTCAAAACCTTGTGTTATTCATGCTTTCTTGCATTGCTAAGTGAAGGAATTGATATTACTATGTTTAAGGGACTCCATATACTATTCATTACATGATTTACATGTTCTAAAGTTCTTTTAAGGATAGCATTTTTGTTTTGTTGCTGACTGTCCTAGGAAAACCAGTGATTTCTCACTAATTTTGTGAGTTTTCAAGCATGTACGGATCTATCCTATGAATGTAAAGGTCTGATTCTCATAGGATGGATGCCTAATAACATGTATAATAGTCTCCTAACCTTTTATTGATAGGAAGGAGTGAAGAGTGCAGGTGTACACCATGAAAGTTGCATGAAAGTTGAAGAAAAATGATTGAAAATGTGTGAAAATGAAGGCTAGAGTGTAGCAGCAAAGAATTTGATTGAACAAGGGGGGTATTTTATGCATTTAAGTGTCTAGAAACACCATTTTGAACATGTTTGAACTTTTTTTGAGCCTCAAAAGTGACTGGAGGTGGGATTTTGAGAAAGCCCTAGTTGTAAAGTGGATTTAGTGAGGTTTTTGGAGTTTGGGTATCTAGGAGTGCAACCAAGACTTAAAACCTATAAAATCCCTGGATTGAGACCATAACAACAGACTTTATAGAAGGGTTAAGCCTGTAAGTGAGTTTGGAGGGTACTTCCTTCACAAAAGTAACCTAATTAGCCCTCATGGTGACTAGGGACAATAGTTTTTTGAATGATTTGTTCCAAAACAACCATAGGCAATATTTTGGGTGTTGATAGAGGTTGATATTGGGTATCTAAATCAGTCATAACATTGGTTGGTGTTTTGGTAAATGTGTGTGAAAAGAGACAAAAATAGTCCAGTCGGCTACTAGGAGACTAGGCCTAGTGAAGGGCTAGATTTGAGTTTTTGTATCAGTTGATGAATTGAGGGTTTGAAAACCTTAGAGACATGTTATTTGAAGTTATTTGATGTGTGTGGAGGTGGAGGAAACACCTGATTAAGGTGAAGACAAGTTTTGAGCCTATTGAGGCACTTGAGCATTTGAAACACCATAAGAGTGTTGGGGTTTGGGTCCATATTATACTTTAGTTTGCAAGATTGCAACCAGATCCTCCATCCTCTACATCATAGTGGGTCCCTATGACCTCAAATTTACCCCACAAGATAAGACTCCTTGAATTTGCCTTTATCGGCCTTCGCCATCTCTTATCCCGTGAGCTCCTTCTTATCCCTTTTTATCCTTGTGGGATAAGCATTCTTTGTTTTACCTTTATCTTCTTATCCCATGATAACATGTGGGATAAGAAAGTCCTTTATTTTCCCTTTTTTCTCTTATCTCGCGACATCACATTGTGTCTCTTTTAACCCTACAGGATAAGGGAGAAACAACTGCCTTAGTTATTTTCTTATCCCATGGGTTGTTGCTTCTTCCTTCTTCTTCCCGTGAGACAAGCAAAAAGCCTCTTTGGCTTTGTGTGCTGCTGTGTTCTTCTTCACCCCATAGGATAAGGGGAAAACTTCCTTGCCTTTGATGTTTCTTATCCCGTGGGTCACTATTGATGTCTTTTAAACCTTGCAGGATAATCAAAAATCCCCTTCGCCTCGTTGTTCCTTATCCCATGTCATCTTTGGAGTCTCCATTTTACCCCATGCGATAATGACAAAACACATTCCTCATGTCACTATTGGTTATCGCATGTAGTCTTTGTTGCATCTATTTTACTGTATGGGATAAGGGAGGCTAACCCTCCTATTAGTTATTTCTTACCCTACACGGTCTGCATGTTTCCTTTAAATGCATGTTAGATAAGGGAAAAGCCCATTTTATTCCTTATCCCATGCATCCTGCCTTTGGACTTTTTCACCCTGAACCTACCAAAGAGTTAGCTGATTGGGACCTACCTAGGTTGGCACAAAAATTACCAATAGGTCCTACTAGAGGTGCTCAAGGTTCCCTCATCCCAACTGATCCACCCAACTATTGTCTTTGAGCTCTATGTGACTGAGTTTTGTCTATGTATGCAACCTCTCTTTTCTCTATTGGCATAGCCTAATGGTAAAGGTCCCTATAATACTAGGTCTCCCTAGCCATCCTCTCTATCTACTTGTTAGGCCCAATATGGAAAGCTAATGTACTGAGAGGGGAGGGGTGAATCAGTACTTCAAAACTTTTCTTCAATAAGAACTTTACTGTTATGCATGAACCAAATAGTAAAGTAACATAAAATAAAGTTAAAACAAATAGATAACAATCATACATGATTCACTCCATAACACATATATTTTGTTACGCAGAAACTCTTGGTTAGAGAGAAAAACTATAGTGGGGATGGCACCCACAACTTCACTACTGCAATAATAAAGAGTGCTCGATTAGAGCTACATGTTTAGCTATTTCTGATAGCTTACCCTGTTAGGAGTAATAAGATCTATTAGATCAACCTTGCTAAAGGATTTTACAAAACTTAAACTAAATGCCACACCTAGTTAGAGGCTTTACGATTTATAGACTTGATTAGAGTCTTTTACCCTATTAAAGGATTCTCTTACAACTTCAAAATATTACAATAAAATTATTACAAATATCTACAACTTTACATCCAGAATGTTATAGCAGATTCTATGTGCTCAGAATAGATTACCTTGCTTATAGCATACCTCGGTAACCCATATAGTAACTCGGTAAACCCTTCTATTTATGGTTAGATGTTCCTCGATCTTGTAACACATTTTCATATGTATATCCAGGTTCTATGAATTTGGTAACATGTTTAACTCGGTGTATATCAACTCAGTGTGTCATCTTTGCTGCTTGGTAGACATGGAATGATACTCGGTAGACAGCTCAGTGTAAACTACGCTCTGAGACTACTTTCTTCTGTAACCAACTAGACTGCGCATACCGACTGAATATTTCGATAGTAGTAACCGACTAGAGTATATAGTATAAATTTGACATGAAACTAATCTCAACTTGATAAGTAGTAACAATCTCCCCTTTTGACATTAGTTGAGATGTTTGACAAAAAACTACTTTCAAAGTTATAACTCAAAAATCTATATACTTGCAAAATTTGACTATACTGATAGTATGTACAATAGTCAATAAAATAATATATCCAGATATACTACCCTTATCGATATACTGTACCAAACTCTGATTTCGCATGCTCGGTGATCTGTTCTATGTGCTTTGCTTACTGTCGTGTTCACTGCTCGGTTCACTACTCTTGGATACTCTGCTTGCTCTGCTCGGTATACTCCCCTTGTATACTATACTCCTTTTGTTTGATATTTTGAATACTATATCACTCCCCCAATATTGTATTACTCCCCCTTTTTGACAAACATCAAAACTTAATTACCATTCGGGGGTGGTAACTGATCAAAAATGGATTTGTACTTGGTTCGAGCTTCGGTGAGAGCGATAGAGAGTGCATTCTTTACACTGTCCATTAAAGAATTATGTGCTTGAATATCAGCCAATAATGATATTAAGCCATCTAGAGTGCTTCCCTCTGGTGTAGTAGATAGGGAGGTGGCTTGGTTGATCTGTTCTTGGACGGATGAAAGATGAGGAAGGAATAATGTCTATAGTGTCATTATATCCATCCTGATCTTGTGTTCTTCATTTCTTAAGTCCAATTGTTGAGCCATGAGCTGTTGTAGCTTGGTATAAAAATTCTGAACTGAATTTGGCTCTGTGGTCAACTTATTTGAGAGATTGGTGATCTCTTTCTCAATTGCCTCTGTTTTATTTTTAATGTCTTTAATGAATAAAGAAAATGTGTAGAGTTTCTGAAATAAATAAAGAATGTGCTTGAGTTGAGGAGTCAACTCAGCAATAAATTTGACAAGTTTAACTTTGCCAATAGCTATAGCTTTCTATACCTCTTCCATCATTTTTGCAGTGAGCTCCTTGTCTTTTAGTTTGCTCAAATACTCCGATGCATCTACTCCAGATGTCTCTATCTTTGTAAAGAGTTCATCCAGTTGAATGTGGATGGCTGCATCAGTGGATACTGTAGCTTCAGGTAGCATATCTATTAAGAGTGCTTTCACCTTCTGAAGTACTTTATTTTTCTTTTGAATGGCCATTTGCTTCTCTTGTTCAGCCTTTGCTTTGCATAGTTTACCGAAATCAATGAGTTCTTGCCCCTTTAATTTTGATATATCAACACTGGGCAACACTATTAGTTTTGACAAATCAACTTTAAAAATATGCCTTTTCATCTTCTTTTCTTTACCTTTCACCGAAGGAACTAAGACAATGGCTCGTGAGGCTTGATGACCCTCGGTAGGTTTCTCAGTAGAGGCAACACTTTGATCGGTTTCTTTAGCCTCTGTAGTGTCCTTCGGTGTCTCGATACTCATTGTCTCAGTTGCAACATTCTCAATGCTAGAAGGTGCTTGAGATATCTATTCTTCAGTAGTACCTTCTCCTATTGTAGACTTGAGACCTTCGGTGCCTTGATCTATGTCATGAGGGGTTTCAGTTGAGACAGGTTGCTTGATCGGTGGATAAGGTTGAACTTGTTCCAAGACTGATTCACTAGATACAAGTTTTGTATATGCATTGCCTTCTATCATTTCTTGTTCCGGTGCCTCTGCATCCATGACATCTTCATCTATTTATATGGTGTGAGCAGGATCTTGCTCGGCAACATGATCTTGCTCAGTGACATCAACAATTTCAACTATAGCTTGCTCACCGACATCCTTGACTTTAAATATTTCTTGCCACTTTGCTTTTGTCTCATTTTCAACTTCAATGTACAACCCATTCATCAGTTTTAAGGCTCTCTATTTGACAAGAAACTTTGAGTTGTAGGTTGTCAGATGTTCTTTAATTTCAGCTAGTGACATGTCAGGAAATAGATGAACCAGACTTATCTCTCTGATCTATTTCTTCGAGTCCATTACATGCTTCCACCTATTATCAATATGCAAATAAAGTTCATTCGGAAGTGACTTAGCTAGTTCCAATGGAGCTAACCATAATTTTAGAAGTGTGCAGATGACAGCTTCTTCAATTTGTCTCTTCTCATCATTATTTCTAGTTTCATACTTGACATATCTGAATGAATCAAATCCACCATATTCTTTTAGATTAGCACAGAAGTTTTCAGCACTATGTACATTTACCTTCTTTCTCTTGACAATCTGAATTTTGCTTGCATCCTCTAATTCTGTATCACTAGACTCTTTTGCCAAAATGAGTCTCCGAGTAGATTTCTTGTAGGTCTTTGTTACCTTAGGAGTAGTAACACTTTTTGTTTTCTTACTCGGTGAGGCTGCAGATGCTCTTGTGTTAGGTCGCTTTGGAGGTGGAGTCAGTGAGGCCTTTGATGTGTCCTGTTTCTTTCTCTTCAATACTTTACCCTTAGGCAATTCAATGCTTAGTGTTATTGCTGCCTCTTGGGCTTTAGATTCCTCTTCGGTAATGGCAATGGTGCCTTTGATAGGTGTAGAGGAAGAGTCTTCTCCAAATTTCTTTGACAATGCCTTTATCATTTTTGTTGCCTTTCTTGTAGCTTTGGGTACTACAATGCTCATCTTTACCTTTTCCTTTACTTCCTCATAGGTTCCATACCTTAGCTCAGTAGCATGCCTCGGTAATGTGAGAAATGCATCAATTTACTATTGTGTGATGTCAAAATCAATCTTGTATCCCATAGGTGACAAATATTGAGTTCTCGGTTCCACAACATCCACATAACAGTAATCAATGTCAACTTCAAAACATATGTCATTTTTGTATTTCTCTACTAGCTAGGGTAGAATTCGGTATCTGTTATGCATTTTCTCTTGAAATTTGCTAAAGTAGTCATCCATAATATCATTGAAATTATCACCTAACTTCTTGATGAAGTCATTTATCTAATGGGTGATTGGTCGGTGTAGTTCCCAAACAACTTTACCGACTGATGGAAAGAATTTCTCAAAATAGAAAAACATACATACAAGTAATGATCCAAACTTTAGTGTATTTGCCGAGTTGTTTTTCTTCGGCTTCCTGATGGTGTTTAGATTCTCAAATAGGTTCTTCAGTAACACCTCACATAGATCAATTTTCATTCCCTTTTTCACAATTTTGTATGCCAAGTCTACTGTTGCATAGGGTACACTGTTTTCCCTTGCTGATGGGAAGAAATAGTAACCCATTACTCTTATGGCAAATTTTAGTTCTTCATCAGTGACATTATTTAGTTTCAATCCTCTGCAATCTGATTCCACTTCGGTTAAACTGATCAATTCCTTCTATGATATCATCTTTTGGGCTCGGGCATGATCATAAATGGGGTAACCGATAATCAGATGAATGATATCCTTGGTAATCTTAAATGGTTGTTCTTCTAGCCACATGAAATCATCGTGAACTCTGCTCAGAACAGACTTAACCCATTGGGGTTTGAACACACGGGGATAGGTTAGGGCTTCAGTTAATCCATTGATCTTGATGTGTTCATACTTGCTATTCAATTTACCATCTATGCATAGTTAATCATAGGTGTCCTTAATTTCAGCATGACCGAGTTCTTCAATACGACATTTGGTGAAGAATCTCACATCTTCGACTAACAACACTCTATCCGAGATGAGTGAAAAGGCGGTTTTTTCATTGGTTCAGATGCAACTTTGGGAGTCAAAGAGTATTTTAGTGAGAGCTTCTCTACATTCTTGACAACAATGGGATCTTGGATCTTAGGTGCCATTGTAGATTTCAGATAAAAGCTAACAAAGAATCCTTAGGGTTTCAGGATTTTCAAACGACAAATGCTTTATACTTAGCAGATAATGGCAGCTAGATAAGATCGGTAAACCAACTTAACAATGCGTTGAGATTGACGTAAATACCTTGAATTTGCTTTGTAGGAGGTTTTGATCACCTTGGATTCACTTTGCTCTGCTCTCTCGAAAACTTGGTAAGTGAAAAATGACCGTGAAAATGCTTTTAAGTACACATTATACCTAATTGGGCTCCATGCGGGTTAGGTCAAAAATATTAAATGCTCTTGGTTCACTTTAACTTTCTTTCTTTTTTCCACTTTAACCAAGTAACCAAACTTCCTTCATTCACCGACTAGACAGGTTTCCTTTATTCACCGACTTGATAGTTTTCCTATATAGTGCTTTAAAAGACTTTGATAGAATTTCAAACTTTACTATTACATCTTAATTATGCAAATTTTGAATTAAGTATATAAAAATAGGAACTGTTAAGATTTGACCTTGAGAGAATGCAGTCCCTTCATACCTTTACCAATTAATTTGGAATAGGTGCACCTAACTTGGTAGGTAAGGTGATTACTTCATTTGACACAATTTCCTTCTTTTTGCAAATCATCTTTAATTTGTCTTTTATTTATTCAGTGTCTTTTCTAGGTTGATCTCTACAATCTCTAGCTAAATGTCCAACCTTGTGACAATGAAAACATGCCATACCAGGATTTCTCCATGATCTTCGGTTGTTCATTCCAAACCTTATAAAACAGTTGGCACTTATATGTCCATATCTTCCACAACATTCACACCATATCCTTGTATTGTAATCCCATGGTACTGCAGAATACTGTTGGTAAGGATGTGTTTGAGTTCAGAAACCTCTAGCATTTGCTCGGTGTGCAAACCACATATAGTTCTTTTGCTTAAGCCATCACTTCTTGGTACTATGTCCATATCTATTGTAGTTTTTACAAAACCCTTTGAATTTTGCCTTCTAATAATTGTTAACAGACTTTGTCCTACATTGATTAGATGTGTGACCATATTTATTGCAATTTTAACAATAACCATTGGACTTAGTGGCATTCGGTTGCTTACCTTTTCTGATTTGGCACATGTTGGCAGTGTGACCTTGATTTCCATAGTAGTTGCAAATAGGCTTCTTTCTTTTGATGTTATTCTTGTTTCCAGCTTGCTTTGATGATTCTCCTCTCTCGGTACTATGAATTCCCTTCCCGGTAGAGTCTTTTCCTTTGTAACCGAGTCCTGCATCCTTGTTGGGTCTTCTTGTATTCAGTTGCTCATCCAACATCTTTGATGCTTCATAACTCTTCTTCACTATTTCTTTGGATTTCTTCTCTGATTCAAGTTCATCGGTCAACCTTGATACTTCAAGTTTCCATGCTTGATTCTCATCATTTTTCAGAATTGCTTCATGATGTGCATAACCTAGTTGATCTGACAGATTTTGTTGAATTCTAGTCAACCTTGTCATTTCATCATTCTTATCGGATACTAAGACTTCAAGTTGTTGTTTCTCTCTTTCTAGATCTCTTACTTTATCCTCGGTTGTCCTCAATGCATCAAGATTTTTAGGCATCTGTGTGCTGAAATGTTCATGTTCTCTTTTCATTGCTTTCAGTTGATCAACCAGTGCTTTGTTCTTTTCTTTCAATACTCCAATCATTTCTTTAGTTTCTTCAGATATATTGTTCTCAGATGATGTCTCAATTTGTTCCACTAACTCTTGAGAGTCCTGCAAATCATCAGATAATCTTCTTCTTACTTTCAGAGATTTTTGCATTTGCCTTTGCATATTTGCAATCACTTGATTAGCATGATCCAGTTCTTCTTGCAGATACACAATCCTTCGAGATTGTTTATAGACTTCCATTGATAAGATCTTTCTCTTTAGGCAGTTAAACCCTTTTCCAAGAATGTGCTCTGATACCAATTGTTAGGCCCAATATGGAAAGCTAATGTACTAAGAGGGGAGGGGTGAATCAGTACTTCAAAAATTTTCTTCAATAAGAACTTTACTATTATGCATAAACCAAATAGTGCAGTAACATGATATAAAGTGAAAACAAATAGATAACAATCATACATGATTCACTCCACAACACATATATTTTGGTTATGCAGAAACTCTTGGTTAGAGAGAAAAGTTGCGATGGGGATGTCACCCACAACTACACTACTGCAATAATAAAGAGTGCTCGATTAGAGCTACATGTTTAGCTATTTCTGATAGCTTACCTTGTTAGGAGTAATAAGATATGTGATATACCTTGCTAAAGGATTTTACAACACTTAAACTAAATGTCACACCTGGTTAGAGGCTTTACAATTTATAGACTTGATTAGAGTCTTTTACCCTATTAAAGGTTTCTCTTACAACTTCAAAATATTACAATAAAATCATTACAAATATCTGCAACTTTATGTCTGGAATGTTATAGCAGATTCTATGTGCTCAGAATATATTACCTTGCTTATAGCATACCTTTGTAACCCATATAGTAACTTGGTAAACCCTTCTGTTTACTCTGTTCTTTAACTGTTCTCTGAAAACCTTCTCAGTGACCTCTGTGTCTCTGTAACAGTCTTCTTACACTCGTGCACACACCTTGTTAATTCTTGACTCATGTTGTATAAAAAGATCTCTTATGTCGGTGATCCATTCATTGCTTTGATCTTACAAATATGATTTATGAAATGAATAGCCATGCAAGATATTTCATTGGTTAGATGACCTCAAAATCATACACAATCTTTAAGTGCAATTTCTAATGTGATAACGGTTAGATGTTCCTTGATCTTGTAACACGTTTTCATATGTATGTCCAGGTTCAATGAATCTGGTAACACGTTTAACTCAGTGTATATGAACTCAGTGTGTCAGCTTTGCTGCTTGGTAGACATGGAATGATACTTGGTAGACAGCTCAGTGCAAACTACGCTCTGAGACTACTTTCTTCTATAACTGACTAGACTGTGCATATCGACTAAATATTTTTATAGTAGTAACCGACTAGAGTATATAGTATAACTTTGACATGAAAGTAATGGCAACCTGATAAGTAGTAACACTACTATCTAGCACATGTCACCTCTGCAAAAACTAGTCCTAGGCCTCCTGAAATCAATAGTTTGTGAGCGATATCTCTCTCATCATGGAGACCTGTGATGTTGACCTCAACTTGATCTAGACGATCCCTCAGTGCCTGTATCTCCCCATCCATCCTCTTCAGGTCCTACACCATCTCCCCTCCTCAAGATACCTCTAACATCTAAGAGGTTGTCTCTGCCTCTGTCTGGTAGATGTCTCTCTCAGCTATTTTTTCTTTGAGATCCCTTTGTAGGTCCACCCCCTCCATATTGAGCATATAAATCTCTCCCTATAAACTATCTTCTTTGGCCCACTCCTTCTCTACCTTCTCCATCTTTATTGCTATTCGATCCTCTAGGCTCTATGCTCTCTCCCTCTCGATATCTCTCTCAAAAAGTGCTTGTGATACTTATCCATGTCTATCATGCTGTCTCTCTACTCCTTGTACCTATGCTAGTGCTAGCTACAATTATGGTTGTACTAATTATGGAGGAGCCTACCTTACCTCTCCTTGATCATGTGTATGTACCTACACCAATGCTAATGTATGTCCCTGTCCTCTCCCTCCCCTCCATAGAACCCGTTGAATCCTCCTAGGACCCCATGCTACTCCCCCTCTCCTTCTATATCCACCTCCCCTCCAGCCACCTCATCAACTAACAATGCAACCTCATCTACCTTAAAAACTCTCAATATAGTCAATTGACTGGCCTATGCACCTCCCACCAAGCTACGTAGGCTCATGTACACCGAGGGTCGAAAATATTTGGCCACTCCTTCCATACTACTATCATAGCCCTTGACCAATTGAGACAAACCTTAAATGTCCTAATGGCATCCCTCAGTTGGTAGTCTCTCATGTGATGCGAGGATGTATGCACTCCTCACCAACTATGTCATGCTGGACATTGAATTATCACATAACCCTATGTGTCAAGTACTTATCAATAATGTGTACAGTCAACCCAAAAAACCAGCACTATGTTTGATCCCAAGAAAGGAAAACATCTTGACTCCATTGCTCACAATCCCTAAATGACTTCTACGTAAATTCAATCATCTCATAAAAAATATGATGCCAAAACCAAACGGCACCAACCCTGGTATAATGGAGTAGACTCTTGTATCTATTAACATATGGGTACTATCTCTGCCAAGCCTATACACTTAGTGGCCTCGTCACGACTATATGTTACCATGCCCATATGTGTACGAGTGTCACACCTGTCCCGAGGTTCCTATAACCTTGGTATACACACATACATATCTTGATATAACTAGCCAAGAATCAATGCTCCCCAGGAGAAGCGAACACCATCCTCTAGCATGTAATATAAACAATGGGACCAACCAATAGAGAATCCATGCTCATTAAGGTCTAGCATCATCATGCCATTGATCAACCCACAAATGAACAATACAAGCCATGGGATGCATCTCTATCACTCCATCACCCACTCTAGGACCATTTGAGTCTAGTCCATAGGAAGATCATTAGTATCACATATGCTCTGCAAGTACCAGTCCCTGCCCTCAAGTTTGTACATAGGGATGACTCTACAGATAAGTACCTTTAGGATTCACCAAACATCAAGAAGAGTGATGTTGGCCTCACCTATTGGCAAGTGGAAATATCATGTCTCTCTATGCCAACATTCCACTAACGTTGTCATCATTGATTCATGACATTGGATCCAAGGCCACTACAACACAAACTTCAAACCACACCATGAGAATAATGCTCACTCATCACTATGAAATTGACTTTGTAGTGCCATGGTGGGAGGCCAATGCTCCTATGATACCAAAATTATGGGATCCTTCTACAACCATTCAACCCCTTTCATTAGCATTTTCCTCTAGTATTCTAGCCCATCCCAAAACCTGGGGCATCTCATCAATGCCCCTTGAACCTATTTTTCTTCTCATTTCATCCTTTCCCCCATCCTAGGTGGAGATGGTGTTTCCCTAAATGGAGATGTTGTATTCGTGTTCCCTGTGTGATTTCAAAGAGCGGAGATGACATTCTCCAATCCAACTCCCATCCCCCCTACCTAGCTATGTAGACATTGATCTAGTGATCAACATCTGTATAGGCATTTCCATGTCTGTGCTTGTGGGGATCATCTTCATAGATGGTGATCCTCAAACACAAATGTCAATTTGACAATTGACATATGTTCCCTAGCTCCTTTTACCCCTCATTAAATACCTATAAGTAATTCTATTATATCAATGACTGAGTCGAGACTAGGGTACATACTGGTGGTCCATACTTTGGTGGCCTCTAGTACCTCCAAACCCTCTTGACATGATGCTTGTGTCATGGAATCCTTGGCATGGCTCTCCTTTTCTCTGATCTCAATGGGTTCAAAGAATAGTGTGTGTGACAATGACCCCTCCATGGGCCCCGTGTGGCTTATATGGACCCTTCTTTTGCCTCTTTGTCGCCCTTTTTCTGTCCTCTTTTCACCTCTTCTTCGAGGTTCTTCTCGCTTCATGTTTTTCTTTATCCTTCTCATCATTTCTTGTTGTTTTCTTCTTTTCTGAGAATTTTCTAGAAAAATTATAAATTTTTTGATTAAATTCTCGAGGGGGCATATGCCACCCACATCTTCACATGAGGACATTTTTCTTCATCTTTTACCCACTGCCAATTTTTTCACTACGTCAAATAGGGGCAAAATGTAGATGTCTAAAATTAATTAAATTAATATTTAATTAATTTAAGCCTTTCCACATATTTAATTAATTTAATTGTGTTGATCCTCATCCTCTTGGGATTAATTAATCAAATTAAATCGAATTTAACTAAGCTTATCACTATAGTCCAATAATTAATTTCTGAAAATTAATTATTTCTCTATTCTTCTAAAGTTATATCAATCATTATTTCTTCTAAACCTCTATTAGCTAATTAATTTCAATTAACTAAACTAACTATGTGATTCTTGCAAATCGCCTTTTCCAATCCTAACATCTAGCCTAATTAATCACTCTCTAATCATGCTTATCATTTCCTACAATTATAAAGCCTATGAATGTTACAAAAAGAGACTCAAGGAGATGATTGAAAGAAAAAATGTCAAGGTAGATGAAAATTGGGACCAGATTACACAAGAACATGAGGACTACAAAAAAGAAGAGAATCCCTACACTGAAGAACAAGAAGAAGAATATGAAGAAGAAAAGGAACAAATACTAGAGAAGGCCCATAAAAATCTAGAAAAATATGTTCAAAAGAACCATTTAGAAGATTGGATTATTTTTAATAAGAATGAAGGTGTGTAGACTAGGAAAAAACTTGCAAAATCAAGTGAGCAAGTGAATCATTATCTTCTTTCAAAGGTAGAGCTCAAGAACTTTTCTTATGCAAGTAAGGATGAAGGATGGCTAAAAGAAATGTAAGAATATAGCTTGATAAAAATGATAGGAATCAGACATTGGAATTAGTCCATATAATTATAGATAAGAATGTCATAGGAACAAAGTGGGTGTTTTGGAACAAGCTGAACGGGGAAGGTGAAGTAACATGGAACAAGGAAAGGCTAGTTTGCAAAGTATATTCATAATTGGAAGGGATATATTTTGAGGATACATTTTATCTAGTGGCAAGGTTGGAGGCTATTTGAATGTTTCTTGCATTTGCAGCTAATAAGAACTTTAAGATATATCAAATGGATATCAAGTCATATTTCTTGAATGATGATCTAGAGGAAGAGGTTTACATAGAGCAACATAATGGTTTTTAGTTATCAGGGGATCTAGGTATGGTTTGTAAACTCAAAAAGGCTTTTTATGGTCTCAAGAAAGACCCTAAGTATTAGTATGTAAGGTTGGACAAAAAATTACTATAGTAAGGATTCAAGATAATAATCTTTACATTAAGATTGAAGAAGACAAGTTTTAGATAGTTGTTGTATATGTTGATGACATTATCTTTGGCAAAGATGAGGGTGTGTGTAAGAAATTTGTAGAAGAGATGTAGAAAGAATTCGAGATGTCTATGATTGATGAGTTATCTTTCTTCCTTGGACTTCAAATTGCTTAGCTAAATGATGGTATCTTTATTTCACAAGATAATTATGTCAAGGAGATGTTAAAAAAGTTTGGAATGGAGGATTATAATCCTATGGGTACCCCCATGGTTGTTTGTTGTTATTTGAGAAAGGATGATGAGTCTTCCAGAGTTAATCAAACTATTTATAGGTCTATGATTGGAATACTATTGTATTTGACTACTTCCAGAACCAATATTATGCATTTGACAGTGTGTTTAGTTGCAAGATATCAAGCTAATCTTAAGCAATCTCATGAGAAGGTTGAAATATAGATACTTAAAGGGATCTTTAGATTATTTTTTGTGGTATAAAAGGAATGATGAGTTCACTTTGAAGGATTATACTAGTTTTGATTGGGTTAGTTATGTGGATAATAGAAAAAGTACCAATAGTAGTGCATTTTTCTTGGGAGACAGATTGGTCTCTTACTTTAGTAAGAAGCAAGATTCAATATCTTTATCAATAAAATATGAGTATATTGATGCAACATCTTGTTGCACCCAAGTAATATGGATGAATAATTCTTTAAAGGATATTAAGGTGGTATATGGTGAGCCTATTCCTATCATGTGTGATAATACAAGTGCTATAAATATTTCAAACAACCCAGGGATGCATTCAAGGACTAAACATATCTTTATTTGGTATCATTTTGTAAGAGATAAGGTTGCAGAGTAGGAAGTTAGATTGGAGAATGTTTCTACAAAAGATTAGATTGCAAACATTTTCACAAAGGCTCTTTCAAAGGAATTTTGGGTATCTCAAGTAGAAGCTAGGAGTAATTGCCCCTCCTTCAAACTAGATGCACTAGTTGGTGCATTTATCTAGGGGGAGATTCAAGGTTTATATTTTGTCTCATGTATTGATGTAGTTTATCCCTAAGGGGAAGAATGCAGTGGGATAGGTGTTGCTAAGATAAGAAGTAGGTTTAAGGGAGAGAAAGTATGACTATTTTGGTGCAGATGAATGCTAAGAAATGAGTAAAAAAAGTGCAAAATGGATAAGACTATTCTATCAATGAAGAGAAATTGCATAGTTTAGTGAAGACCCTTGTTTCTTGTCCCTGATGTCAAAGGGGGGAGAACGTACAAAAATTTCATATGAATAAGGGAGAGAAAGTATCATGTTGTTTGAGTGTTTCCATCAATAACAAAGGGGGAGATAGTTGGTAGTTGTTGTCATTCATGACTAGGTGTTGTCATTGATGTCAACCCTCAACTTGCATTGTCATGCTTAGTGTTGTGTTGTGATTGTTAGGTTGTGAGTGATTGTTAGCAAGTATTATTATGGATGCAAATGGATGTTGGCTAAATATGTTCTTGCTTGTGGATTTCTAGCTTCTTGGTGTTTGATGTCTATACTCAATATGTTGTATTGATACTTATGATGTTTCAATGATGGTATTGATGTTCATTTTGGATGACAAAGAAGCTATCATGATTATATGATGATTACAAGAATTAAGTTTAGGATTAGAGGTATTAAGATGAGGATTAGAAGCGTGATGATTAAAATGGATATGTTGTTGATGTTTTTGATGGTCTTATACTATCTACAATCTATTGTGTTGTCTCTCTTATTTTTCTTGATTGAGCAATCAGTGCTACAAGGTGATCTGGTCTCTAAAAATTCATGAAGTGTGTGACTATAGGAAAGTGTGTTGAAGTTAGTATGGAAGAATACTTTGCATTAATCCACATTTGCAAATGTGGTATTGTAGTTTTAGATTCAATGTATATATTATGTGGACATTACGCTCCCATATTTTCAAGCCATTGTTGTTGTTTCTGGTAAATGTAGTAAGTTAGAAATTTGGTGGTTTATTAGGACTAATTGGGATAATGCTCCACATGCTAATATTGTTTGTGTAGTGCCTGAATTCATCTTTCAAGTGATGAAGTGGTCTAGAAGTATGATTGTTGGTGTGTTGTTTCATAACTCTGTTTCTTGGCATTTTGGTAATGAAGAACTCTATATCAGTTTTATTATGCTAGCTTGTCTTGGCTTGACAGTATGAAAGATGTATCTAGAAGTGTTGGTGGATTGTCTAGGAATGTCTCTATGTAGTATGCATGACATTGGTTGATTTTTTTTGTGCCACATTGTGTCTAGAGTTGGTTTAAAGGGTATTTGTAGTTATTTGACTGACAAGGCTTATTCCTTTTGCTTGAGCCATATCTTTGGGGGTCTACGCCAGCATTGGAGTTCATGTTGAGTTATTTTTGGGTCCTAATATGGGGATCCACATTGATCTCATTCATTTTGAAGATGTGTTTTTGGCTAACTAGCTATGTGCTACATAGTTTTATATACACATTACCCAACTGCTAACTTGGGAAGATGTGCACCAGCATGTGTGATGTTTGGGAATATATTAAAATATACAATAATATTTTTGGTATATACTCTCGTATATTTCAGTGTGATCAAATCTTGAGTTATGTTTTTCTGATTAGTACTTTGCAGAGTTTGGTATATACTCTCGTATATTTCAGTGTGATCAAATCTTGAGTTATATTTTTGGGAGATTGTTTGAAATGTTCATGTGTATCTACATTTTAGATGGTCATGATTTGGTGCTCCGCAAGCTATCTTTCTAGTCTGAGTTGTTGTTGTTTGAGTGTTCTTGAGTTTCAGATGTTGATCGATGATGATTGATAAGTGGTGTTGGTGCAGCTATTGTGGATGGTTCTAATGTTCTTGTTGGTATTCCCTAACCATTTCTTATTTTTTTGGTGGTTTGCATTGATCATTGTGCCTGGTATTGGTGATTTTGATGATTTGGTGATATTCTTTTTGTTATGTGGTATTCTTGGTGGTGTAGCATGTTGCAGTTGATCTTGGTAGTCGATCTTTGTTTCATATGATGTAATTTTGTAATTGTGAGTTGAGATTTTATCTCACCTTGTTGTCAAGGTTGATGGTCGTTATAAATAGGTTTGATATTCATGTAAATTTGGGTAGGGTGTAGTGTCTACATTTTAAGAGATTGGTAAAGGTGCGAACAAGAGAATACATCATTCGATATTGTGATTGAGTAGAGATTAAGTGTTGTAGAGTAGATAAATGCACTTAGCTAGAAATATCATTAGGCATTTGGAGATGTTATTCTTTTAGTTCATGTAATCCAGATTGTAGTCCGAATATTATTGTAAGTCAGTGAGACTTCCTTGAGGGTTGTATCCTTCTGGATTATTATATCTTGAGTAATGAGCTCCAGGTAGTATGCCTGAATGCATGTGCATTCCCCATTGTAATATATATACATACTACTATAGAGTATCATCTTATTGTGGGTAGGTTCCCACAATGGTTTTCCCTTAACCGGGTTTACCACGTCAAAATCTTTGTGTTGTGTGTTGTGCTATCAATTTGCTTATATTTGTTGTTACTGCATTCCCCATTGTAATATATATACATACTACTACAGAATATCATCTTATTGTGGGTAGGTTCCCACCATGGTTTTCCCTTAACCGGGTTTACCACGTCAAAATCTTTGTGTTGTGTGTTGTGTGTTGTGCTATCAATTTGCTTATATTTGTTGTTACTATAGCTACAGTTTATCAGATTTTCTTTTAAGGTTAAGTTTGATAATCTAGTAAAATTGATTCATGCCCCCCCCACCCCCCACTTAGTTTTCCTTCATTGTTGTTGCCAAGAATTGGTATCAGAACTACTTCTTCTGGAAGAAGATTGACTGCTTTAGGAGATCCGGGATGGTAATTGGAGGTGTTATTTTTAAGAAGGGAAATTTGAGATTTGATGGAAGTAACTATGCTATATGGAATAACCGGATGGAGGTGCACTTGAGATGTCTTGGTGAGGATTACTGGAAGATTACAAAGGATGCCTATTCTATTCCTCACAATGGACCGGTTACTATTTCTAAGATAAAGGATGCTAAAAATAACATTAGAGCTAAGGAAGAATTGCTGAGTGTTGGCATTTACATGAAGATTGCATTAATGATATGTTTGTTGTCATTGATTACAATTAACTGATAATGATATTGTTGATATTGTTATAATATTGTTACTATAACCAGTAGGAATAATTTGTGGATTGAACTGGTAACTAATGTAAATCTTATCTATTGATATAACCGGTAAACCCTACCTATTGTTTTTGATAAACCCTAACCGATTAAGTTTGGTGAATTGGTTATATTGGTTTATGATCTGATGATGAGCAGCAATGATTATGACACGTATGTTTATTGTATGAAGACAATTTCAAAGAGATTTTGGCAAGTTGTTGTAATAGTTTTTGTCTAGGGAATGAGCAAATGTATTGCATCTAATGCAAAGCGTGTGATGAGTTACTAAGTTTGATGAAGTGGTGATCAAGGAGCAATCAAGGTTTTCTTGATTGATGTACAAAGATTTCTATGTAATCCAGTGGTCATACTTGAACTGATTTGTTTGTAATCCCTATGGGAATTATGTTTTTGTTGTGTTACTAACTTGTTTGATTTGTTTATAAGGTCGATGAAGTTGTTTAGTTTGAGAGTTGGCAAAGAGTAAGCAAAGATCAGTTGAGTGTGTGGTTGCCGAACTGAATGATGAATCTGCAGTTTGAGTAAAGGCAGATAGGAGCATGAAATGGATCTGATCAAGCAAGTGTAGTGCTATCCAGACAAATCATCAAACTCTTGTTGTTTTCTAACAATTACAGCAGAATTGAAATCCCCTAACCGAGTAAGCTCTAACAAGCTTGGTGTTATTCAAATCCTCTAATAAGGTGATCCATTAGATTGGATTTTCAAATCCTCTACCGAGGCTACTCCTTATAGAGTATTGCTTCTAACAAGGCATTGTAGTCAATCCCTTAACCAGGTGATTCCTAACAAGATCAGTTCTTAACAAGACTTTTGTAAAGCTTTAACAAGCTAGGCTCCTAACAGGGCGAACTTCAGAAGAGTTCAGATAGTTATCTTGTGAGTCTCATCTCACCGTGGTTTTTACCTATTTGGGTTTCCACATAAAAAATATTTGTGTCAAGTGGTGAATATTTTTGTGGTTATGTTTTCATGGTTGATTTACTTAACTACTTAACTACTTTGATAAGTCATGATAACCGAAAGTATTGAGAAATGAAGAAGTTGTTTACTATTAATTTATTGTAACAATCAACTAGTTTATCTTATGAGTTTTTATCTTGACAGTGGTATTACATTGTTAGTTCTAAGTTTACTTTGAGAGATTGATTTTTGAGATTGGTGAAGTTTATATCAGTTTTTCTATCTACTAATTCACCCCCCTTCTCAGTAGTTAACTAGATACTTATTCTTTCATCATACCATCATTGAACGCCCTGACTGATTCTGAGATTACTAATGTAGTGGGACTTTAGACTTCACATGAGATCTAGGAGAAGCTTGAGACCTTGTATGAAGGAGATAAACAAGTCAAAGTCACGAAGTTGTAGAGTTTGAAGGGAAAGTATGAGATGCTGAAGATGGGAGAAGATGAGAACATAAACTCTTTCATGGTTAAGCTAAATGAACTTTTCCTACGTATCAGATGCGTCAGTGGAACAATTGAAGAAGATAAAAAAATTTCTAAGGTGTTGAGATTATTGCCTCCTTCTTACAAACATAAGGTAGCTGCTATTGATGAGATCCGAAGTGTGGCTACTATGACAAGAGATATATTGGTTGGACAAATTGTTGCATTTTAACTAAGAAAATTTGGTGAATCACATGGAAAGTCAAAGACAATATTTAGAGCATTTCTATTTGTAAAGCAGAAGTATGACTCGACCCTGATGAATGCAGAATATCCAAATATGAAAGAGAGAGAGAAGAGAAATGGAAGAGCAAGAAAGAGAATTGGATGGTAAATTGCCTCTAAAATGCTTTTCTTGCAATAAGATAGGACATTTTTCTTCTAGGTACCCAGAGAGAATGTCTAAATATGATAGGCATGATAAATTTGATAAGCATGATAGAAATGATAGATATGAGAAGCATGAGAAGTATGACAAGCCCTACAAGTATAACTAAAAATATAAACATAAAAAGAACCATTATTATGTTGCTGATGAAGGTGTTGTAGATGAAGAATCAGAAGGAGATGAAATTGTGTTTATTTCTATCAAAGAAGATGGACCAATACCTATTGATTCCACAATATACACTATTTTGGAGAAAGCTTTAGCTGCTAAAGTTGAAGAGAAAGATGAATGGGTGATTGAAAATGGTTGTTCACATCATATGATCGGTGATAAAAGAAAATTTGTGAATATGGAGAGATATGATGGTGGAATAGTAAGATTTGGAGATGACAAATCCTATGTGATCCATGGTAGAGGTTCTATTTCCTTTGATGGTAAGCATAACACTGATTATGTCTTATATGTTGAAGGTTTGAAGCATGATATTTTAAGTGTTAGATAGATAGTTGACAAAGGTTATGCTATGCAATTCAAGAATGGAAAATGCAAGATTCTAAATTCCTCTAGTATAGATATTGCATCAGGAACTAAGAAAAAAGGTAATATCTTTCATTTGAATGCTAGTGAGAAAAGTTGCTTGATTGCCTAGATTGATGAAAGTTGGTTGTGGCATAGGAGAATGTGTCATGTTAATTTTGACTCAATGATTAAGATCAATTCTACTCAAGTTGTTAGAGATTTGCCTAAAATTGTTAAGCCTGCTAATCTGGTATGTAAGGAATGTCAAATGGGTAAACAATCAAGAATTTATTTCAAGAGTAAGTAGTATTCATCTGATGGATTGCTAGATTTTGTGCATATTGACCTATGTGGACCTACTGCAATAAGAAGTGTGTAGGGTGATAGATATTTCATGTTATTTATTGATGATTATTCCACGATGATGTGGGTTGCCTTTTTGAGGGAAAAATTAGAAGCATTGGATAAATTCAAAGTATTCAAAGCAAAGGTTGAAAATCAGATAGGATTGAAGCTGAAATGTTTGAGATCTGATAGAGGAGGAGAAATATGTTCTAGTGAGTTTGATTCATTCTGTGAGAAGCATGGAATTAGAAGACAATTATCTTCTCCTAGAACCCCACAACAGAATGGAGTTGTTGAAAGGAAGAACATGACTATCTTGGATGTTGCAAGGACTATGTTGATTGAAGGGAATGTTTCGAAGATCTATTGGAGAGAATTTGTTTGCACTGTTGTTTACACATTCAATCGAGTACATATAAAAGGTGATACCTGTAAGAATCCTTATGAGATATGGTTTGGTGATGTTCGTACTATGAGATATTTTAGAATTTTTTGGAAGCAAGTGTTATATCAAAAGAAATGAGGATATAGGAAAGTTTGATGCAAGAAGTGATGAAGGATTTTTCTTGGGATATTCAACAAAAAGAAAAGCCTATCGATGGTAAAATAAAAGATTGAAAAAGATAGTGTAAAGTGCAAATGTGAAAGTTGATGAGAACTATGGAAAAGAAATCAGAGCATGCAGATATGATGATGATCAGGATGTTGTTTTTGTTGGCAATTGACAATCATTTGGTGGATATCAATGCTTGATTAATGGATTAGGGTTGTAATTGATGGCAACTCTTCTTGAGATTACTATCTTGTAATCACAGATCTTGATATCTAGAAGAGGATGTCAACTGGTAGACAGTTAACTGGTATTTCAGGTTGAGCAGAGCATTTTTGGTCTAGAAGCTTTCTGGTGATTGTGGTGTTATGAATTATGCATGGGATGATTGGGCCAACATAGAGACATCACTTTATCATTGATTTGGTGATCCACATTTTTTTTTGATAATTCGGTAAAGTTGACTCATGACTACTTTTTCACTTTAACAAGCTGACTTGATAAAATGATTACATGTTACATTTCAATAAGACTGGTGTAGAAGATCTTTTTGGTGTGTGGTATGACTGATATACAAGCGAGTGGTGATCAAGAATCCTTTATAGCACAGTTTCAATGCAAATTCTTGATCTGGTAGCTGACTAAGGCAAGAAATAAAGCAGACTTGCAAAGAAGATATAGCTAGAGATTTGGCACTTAATCAGAACTCATCCAGGCATTGTTAGATGCTATTTTGGAGTTATTTCATTGTATTTCATCACTATGATTGATTACGAAGGCACTGAGCCTTCTGGGGTTGTTTATTGTAATTGAGCAGTGAGCTCCAGGAAGTATGCCTGAATGCATGTGCATTCCCCCTCATGTAATATTGCTTTACTACTAGTAATAGTGGAATAATATTATGGCTTCAAATCCCACCGTGGTTTTTCCCATTTGGGTTTCCATGTAAAAATATTGGTGTTATGATTTTGTGGTTGGTTGTTTTGAGTTTTTACATTTTAGTTTCATGCTTATGCTTTTGGTGGTTTAAAGTTAAATTACAAAATTTGGTAATCGGTAGAGCACTGATTGACCCCCCCCCCCCTCTTAGTGTTTCTTGATTACAACAATTGGTATCAGAGCCTAGTTTCTCTGAGGAAGCCTAACTTCTTGAGGAAGGTCCGGGAGATTGAATCAATGGATTCTGGTTTTTTAGAGATACCTTAGTGTGGCACTTGAGGATCTTGATACAACAAGAAATGAGATCAGTACCTTAAAGAGAAACTTGAATGTAGCTAAGGACTTCATTAATGATTTGAAGGATCAATTGAATTATACAAGAGACAAAAGGAAAGATCTGATGGACAAACTAAAGGAGAAAGAAGATCAATGCATGGAGAATCTGGACAAAGTTGACAAGCTTGAGGGAGTGAATGTTGCATTGGAGAACGAGATGTAATCTATTGTGATGAGGCTGACTAAGGATATTAAGGACTGGAAGAAGAATGAAGATAATTTGACTCAATCTTTAAAGGATAGAGTAGATGAATGCTTCAAGCTTACCTATTAGAATGATCAGTTGAATCTTGAGTTGACACAATCAAGGAATAATGGTCAAGAACTTGAAAGATAGATAGTTGCCCTAAGAGATGAAATTGCTACTGTAAATGAATACAAAGACAAATTCAATGATACCTTAGCAAGGATTAATGAGATGCTGGAAAGTCAGAGACATGGAAAGGACATGCAAGTACTTAGATTTGAGAAAGGAAAATCCTTTGGATCTAGAGAAAGCAATGCAATGCCTAAGAACAAGAATCCTCTGATAAGATAACCTAATGCTAATAAATTCAATGGTAGATTCTTTACCTGCAATAAATTTTTTCATATGAAGAATCAATACAGAAGTAGGGTAAATAATGGAATGAATAATGTGAACAATGGTCCTACCTTTACCGGTCAATGTTTCTAATGCAATAATTTTGGTCACAAGTCAAACATGTGTAGAGCAGGAATGATTAATTTTCAAAACAAGAGATTCGATGCTTATGGGTTGTTTGGACATATCTCTAACTAGTGCAGGGAGAGACAAAATCAGATGAACTTCATACCTATGCAAAATGTTATTTACCATACATGCAAAAAAACTGATCACATTGCAAAATATTGCAGAAGCAAACATGTGAACAAGAGTGCTCCAGTAGAAAAGAACAAATCAGATGAGAAAGGCAAGGCAAAGGTAGAGGAGATCAAAGACAAGCATGAGAAGATGTGGGTAAGAAAAGATGAATCCAAGGCAAACAATGGATTTGCACTCGAATCCAGTGCAATATCTTCATCTAGTAACTAGGTCTTTTTGCCTTAGGGGGAACTTTTCATGCAGATTCTAAGAACCCCCTTCTTTGAAGATCTGCAATCGATTATGTAAGGTTGCAAAAGGCTTAAATCATATGTGCAGATGTTATCCGAAAGATTTAGTGAAGATTTCATTCTCTAGTAAGAGACTCCATAAAAATCATCGTAACCGGTTGCAACATTTATGACAATGCAGAATTAGATTTTCGAAGGTTAAAAAGTGATTTTTAAGATTTATTTCTCACAATGCAATCAAGAGAAAGTGTAGAGTAGTAGAGAAAAGTAATTTGGTGATCTAAATAACAATTTCAGTGATCCTAAAGTGAATTTTTGTCCTCAATTGCAAATTAAGGTATTTATCCATTTCAACCTATCGGTTTTTGAAAACACCTAAGTTCTCAACGACATCAATATCTGGAATTGCTACCTCGCTGGTTGTGGAAATCAAGGATAGGGCTCGACCCATTTTCAAGAAACATCCTTTCAAATCAGTCAAGGATGATCTGAAAGGAGTGTTTTCCTCTATACCCTATGATGTTCTTCATAATGAGGACATCAGGGCATATATCCACTATGATCTTGATGAAATTAGAAATGCTGACATGTTGACCCTATACAACAATCATCTAGCAGACAACTTGGGGAATCTCAAGCCAGAATATCAGCATTTGCAGGCCAAGGGTTTCTCTCAGTTCCTACACTTTCTGACATTTGATGAGAAATAATGGATCTGGTTCATACTCAATAGAATTCATGATGAATTTATGTGGTTGGATAAGCCTTACAAGCTCACTAAGCAAGAAATCCAGGACATGACTTTTCTAAGCGCATCCGGTGAAATTCCTAGCCTAAGGAAAATATCAAACAACACTATGATTTCTGCCACTGGTTCTCAATTTGATAGCAGAGTGATAACATTCAATGACTTTTTGGATCATGATATCAAGTTTGCATCAATGGTGGTTGGATATAAAGTATACCAGTCAAGAAAACAAAAATCTATCTCTAGTAAAACAATATACTCTTCCTATCAGATGTTAAAGGAAGATAAGAGGTATGATTTATGTATGGTTCTCTTGAATAATTTACTGAGCAATTTGATTAAAATTAAACAAGATAAGAAGTACACCTTTAAGTTTGACACCCTTATCATTTGTTTGGCTCTATATTTCATGAATGAAATCCCTAGTGTTCAAGGAAATGTCCAATGGGGGCCTATGACAAGACAGTTTCTTTGCAAATCAAGGAAGGGATTATGGGGATTGGTGATGAAACAATAAGGATATCCACTCTATGGGGCTATTTTAAAACTTTTCAAGCCACAATGAAGAGCAGAGAAAGAATCCCAAAAGACATAGTGGAGAAGTATGAGAAAACAATTTGCTTCATGGTTGACAAAGACAAATGTCTAATGGAAGTCATTGAGCCAATGATTGTGTGGATTCTTCCAATGGGTTATGAAGTTGATGTTGTTACCCTTGATGCCTATGATCAACATATGTTGAGTCAATCGGTTGGTAAGAAAGAAGGAAGATTTGACACCTTCAGGGAAAAGGAAATAGAGTTGCACATGTAATTCACAACACCTACAAGGAAGAGGAAATTATCTAAGATGGTTGAGGAAGCGGTAGTGTAGATGGGATTCACATGGGAGGCGGTGAAGAAATCTAGGGAGAAACATGCTTAAATGGAGGCTAAGGAGGAATCAAAGAAGCCTAAGGCTGAATTAGTTCTCTCTAAAGCCAAGCCAAAAGAGACCAAGTTTGTCCCTTCTCTGGTAGTACCATTATTAGGACAAAGTTCATCCAGAAAAGGAATTTTGAAGAAAAAGGAGAAGCCTAAATGGATCTATGTTGTTGTATCTCCAGTGTCCTTTGAGACCGAATTAGATGAAGAAATAGTTAAGACCAAGAAGAAAGGAGAGTTTGTCAAAGTTGTGAGGAAACCATAATCCGATGGTGTGGTGCAAATAAAGAAAGCTAAATTTGAACCTACCTTTACCAGAAGACCCAAGAGAGGAAGAAATATTAGAACTCAACTTGATAAAGATCTTGAATCCAATGATTTATAAGGTAAATATACACTTGCTCCTCTAATGACAACAAATTAATTGACTAATGAGATATTTGCTGATGGAAATTTGAAGAATATTGGAGCATATTATGAAAACCTAGATGAGGCAAATCGAAGAAAAGTTGAAGAAGTTGTTTTTCTGTATTTACATAAATTTAGTAAAACCTTAATTGAGCTAGAGTGTAGTATCCCTAAGGATCTATACAATGTTATTGATGCAAGAAGATTGACTGCTAGAAAAATTGATAAGGAAATGAAAGAAAAAGAATTGATTAATGTTTTCACATGTATCTCTCAAGGTGAAGCCAAAAGGCTCATTGAGGAAGCAAATAAGAAAGAATTCAAAAGCAGAAACATGGTGAATAGGTTGATGATTGGAAATGTTGAAGAGGTGAGGAAGGAGACTGAATATATCTAGAGAAGAAACATGAAGAACAACCCTTGTTTAGCGATTCAATTCAGACTTCCCATCCAAAAGTAAAGGAAGGTGTCTCTAGTGATCAAAAGGATGAAACTTAGAACAAGGAGAATCTGAAAGGCCAAGGCAATATATCACTTGATGCTGAGATCAGTAAAAATCCTTCGGTGGCAAATAATATTGGAGAAGTTCCTGAGATTTAAAAGGATGGTATTGCACCAAGTGGCAACACCTATGCATAGGATAAAGGGGATCGTGATGAGATAAAGGATCCTGATAAGTCATAGGTGCAAGATGTAGAGGTAGATAAAGGGAAGGGAGTTGTTGATCTGGAAATTGACACTCCTCCAGTCACAAGGACCCTACTCCAAATCTCTATAAATATTGATGGTCCTCTAGATCTTGGACAAATATCTCCTGCTGAAAAGTTGATGCTCTCAGTAGCTATACAAGCTCGGGCCAATTAGGATCTGTTCAAATCAGAGTTCAAAGACAAAAATCTTATTTTGATGCTTTTTGATGTGTTACATCTAAGGTGGTTCCGAGAGTGCAACTAGATCCTAATTCTAGCCCTTTCAGTAAATTACTAAAATTGATTAACAATGTAAATACCAACTTTGATTCTTTGGAGAAGTCTACTACTAAGCGAGTATTAGATAGATTCAAGGAGGTAAGAATGCAGACATTCTGGAAAATAATAGAAGATGATAGAGTAAGATTGAATAAAGGTCTACAGACTATTTCAGATGCATTGGCTGAAGGCGGTAAGCTATATAAGTCTTGTCTTATTTTGCCAAAGTTCATAGTAAATATAGACAAGCAAATAAGTGTTTTCCAAGGTGAACTTGTTGGTATTTCACAATATTTTGATCCCAATGTATCCCTTACTAGCAGTATAAAAGGGCAGATAATGGTTCTCAATGATCAAATCTTGAGCCTTAATGTGGATAAGGATAGAATTTTGAGGAGAGTTGGTGAACTCCAAAACTTAATTGCCCCCGACTACACACCATGTTGAGCAATGAGGTTGACTATATGAAGGCTATGGGATAGCCTATTCCATCTGATCTGAAGGATGTGAAGATTCATGCATATATTTTCAATGCATTCATTACAGTTTTTGATAACTTGAAGAGTGGGTGGGACACTCACCTAGAATTTATGAAGAACATTTTTGTTGATATCTTCAAGTACTTGTAAATTCTCTGGTATATATCTCTATATATAAGTTTTGGACAACACCCCATCTTTGGCATTGTTGTCAAAGGGGGAGAGTAAAGGTGAAAAATGTACAGTAGAAGAGTGTAATGCACAAAGCATGTTACAAGTTTTAGAATTCTTTGTCTAAGGGGGAGCCTTAGCAATTTTCATCTAGTTTTCAACACTTAGTCATTTTTCACGAGTGTTGCCATCAATGCCAAAGGGGGAGATTGTTGGAAATTGACACTCATATGATGGATATCGATGCTTGATTAGTGGTTTAGGGTTGTCATTGATGGAAACTCTTCTTGATATTCCTATCTAGTAATCACAGATCTTGATATCCAGAAGAAGATGTCAACCGATAGACAATTAACTAGTATTTGAGGTTGAGCATAGCATTTTTGGTCTAGAAGCTTTCTGATGATTGTGGTGTTATAAATCATGCATGGGATGATTGGTACAACATAGAGACATAACTTTATCATTCATTTTGTGATCCAAATTTCTTTTTGGGGATTCGGTCAAGTAGACTCATGATTACACATTACATTAATAGGTCGACTTGATAAATGATAGTTTTGTGATTGCGGATATATGAGTATGGAAGATCTTTTTGGTGTGTGGTATGATTGATATGGGAGTGAGTGGTGATAAAAAATCCTTTATAGCTTAGTTTCATGTGTGCATTCTTGATCTGGTAGCTAACTAAGAGAGGAAATAGAGAAGAGTTGCAGAGTAGATACAGTCAAAGATTTGGCACTTAACTGGAACTCATCTAGGTATTGTTAGATGCTATTTTGGAGTTATTTCATTATATTTCATCACTATAATTGATCTGTAAGGTAGTGAGCCTTCTGGGGTTGTAGCCCTTATTGTAATTGAGCAATGAGCTCTAAGCAGTGTGCTTGAATGCATGTGCATTCCCCCTCATGTAATATTGTTTTGATATTGGACATAGTGGAATAATATTGTGGGTTCAAATCCCACTGTGGTTTTTCCCATTTGGGTTTCCATGTAAAAATCTTAGTGTTATGATTTGTGGTTGGTTGTTTTGAGTTTTTGCATTTTAGTTTCATTCTTATGCTTTGGGTGGTTTAAAGTTAAATTAGAAAATTTGGAAACCGGTAGAACACTTATTCATGGCCCCTCTCAATGTTCATTGATTCCAACAGTTTTAACATTAAATCATACCAAATAATTGAAGCAGAATGATCTGGTACAGACTGTTAATCCGGATATTGCTGATATCGGTGGAGAGGTGCAGGAACCTGAAAATTAGAATAATCAGAAGATTTTGAGGTATGTAAGATTGAATCACTTTGAAAATTAGATCATTAGTGATAAAAATAAAGGTGTGATGACTAGAAGATTAGTTGTTGAAGAGGTATGTTTGATTTCTAAAATTTAACCTAAATATGTTGTTGAAGCTTTCAAAGATGAAAATTGGATGAAGGCTATGGAATAAGAATTGAATCAAATTGAAAGGAATAACACATGGGAGCTTGTGCCTAGACCCAAAGACAAGAATGTGATTGGTACTAAATGGGTATTCAGGAACAAATTAAATGAAGCCGATGAAGTTGTCAAAAATAAAGCAAGACTGGTATGCAAAGGATATTCATAGAAAGAAGGAATTGATTATGAGGAGACTTTTTCTTTGGTGGCTAGACTTGAAGTTGTTAGACTATTGCTTTCATATGCTACTTATAAGGATTTCAAGGTATATCAAATAGATGTCAAGTCAACCTTCTTGAATGGTGATCTTGAGGAAGAAATCTACATTGAGAAACTTGATGGATTTTCATTATCAAATGATGGAGACATGGTATGCAAACTAAAGAAATCTATTTATGGCTTGAAACAATCCCCTAGAACCTGGTATGCTAGACTGGATAAGCATTTACTAAAATTAGGATTTAATAAAAGGTACTACTGACAATAATCTATATTTCAAGATTGATAATGATAACATTTTGATTGTTGAAATTTTTGTTGATGACATTATCTCTGGAGGAAATGATAACTTAAGCATGAAGTTTGCTAGTGATATGTAGAAATAATTTGAGATGTCTATGATAGAAGAAATGAAATTTTTCTTATGACTGCAGATTTCACAAACCGGAAAAGGTATTTTTATATCTCAAGCTAAATATGTAAAGGAATTGTTGAAGAAGTTTGGGTTATAAGATTCTAAACCAGTTGGAACTCCTATGGTGACTGGCTGGAAATTGTCTAAGAATGATGAATCTCCTAAAGCTAATTAGACATTGTACAAATCTATGGTTGGTGGATTGCTATACCTGAATCAGACTAGACCTGACATTATGCATGTTGTCTGCATGGCTGCTAGATATCAAGCTGATCTGAAAGAGTGTCATGTCACTATTGTAAAGAGGATATTCAGATACTTGAAAGGAACTATGGACTATGGTTTGTGGTACCCTAGGAATGATGATTTCATGCTATGTGCTTACAATGATATTGATTGGGCTGGTGATGTTGATGACTAGAAGAGTACCTCCAGTGGTGCATTCTTTTTGGGTAAGAAATTGGTTTTATGGGCAAGTAAGAAACAAGATTCAGTTTCCCTATTGTTGCCACCAATCCACCAGCCGATTGATCTCATGTGCCCACATATCATATGCAAAGAGGAGTTTCGGTTGATGGACCAACCAAATAAGGCATGCATCATCAGTAGTATCTATCTCTTTAACCGTTTCAACCAAGAAGGCATACTTAGCCCTTAGGTTCCTGCAATTAGGAAGGAAGTTTGGGGGGCTCCTACTAGACTAATAATTGTTGCAGTCATTGGTCATGGAATTTTTTATCTTTGCTGGCCCCATCCACCTATAGAATGGTAGGGGGTTTATCCATCCAGAACCTAATACGACACTTTATTCCATCCGCAACTAGATCAAGCCCCTATAAATTGTAGGGTTGTAGAACTCGTCAAGCTCATGTTGTAGAAGGGGTTGATTCAACTACATAATCACCAGAACCAACTGCTTAACCAACTGGATCAAACTACTGAAGCTGAGTATATTGTTGCTGCTAGTAATTGCACTCAAGTAGTTTGGATGAAACAAATGTTAAAGGATATATGAGTTATCTATGATGATCCTATTGCCATATATTATGATAATTCCAATTCTATTAATATGTCAAAGAACCTGGTGCAACATTCAAAGACTAAACATGTATCAAACAAGTATCATTTCTTGAGAGAAGAAGTCAGTGAAGAGGAAGTGAAGCTAGAGTATGTGTCTACAAAGGATCAAATTGTTGATGTTTTCACAAAGCCTTTCCTTGTAGATACATTTGTCTATTTGAGAGACAAGTTAGGGGTATCTACCCCTCCTGATGGGAACTAGATACATTGAGTTGCATCGATCCGGTGGATTTCACAATCTTATCTTCTTATCTAGATTGATGAGTTTATGTTTCTCCTTTGGTGGAGTAGTTCGTTTGTGGTTCAGTTGAGATGATTTGTTTATCTAAGGGGGAGAGTTTTTTTTCTGTTTTAAGAACCTTTTTCATTGATGTCAAAGGGGGAGAGAAGCATGTCAAAAACTATCTTATCTATTATTGGTGAGCTTGGTCTTAGGGGGAGATTGGTGTAAATTGCTACTACTAGGATATGATGTTGTCATTGATGTCAACATATTCCTGTGATTTATTGATTCAATTCGTAGTTTGGTTTTTTCGATCAGTACTTTGTACAGTTCGGTATTTCCTCTGATATATTCTAGTGTGATAAAATCTTGAGTTATATTTTTGGGGGATTGTTTGGGATGTTCATGTGTATCTACATTTTAGATGGTTCAAGATTTGGTACTCCGCAAGCTATCTTTCTAGTCCAAGTTTCTATTGTTTGATTGTTCTTGAGTTTCAGATGTTGATCAATGAAGATTTGATAAGTGGTGTTGGTGCGACTATTGTGGATGGTTATAATGTTCTTGTTGGTGTCTCCTAAATGTGTCCTATTTGTTTTGGTGGTCTGCATTGATCATTGTGCATGATATTAGTGGTTTTCCTAATCTGGTGATATTTTTTGTGTTATGCGGTATTCTCGGCGGTGTAGCATGTTGCGGTTGATCTTTGCATGATTTTTGATGGTGTTGCATGTTTGGAGATTTGATTTAGGTCCATGTTATGTCATGTATATCATTATATTGGTCTGCTGGTCGATCTTTGTATCATATGATGTAATTTTTTAATTGTGAGTTGAGGGTTTAGCTGACCTTATTGTCAAGGTTGATGATCGGTATAAATAGGTTTGATATTCATGTAAATTTGAGTATGGGTGTAGTGTTTGCATTATCAGAGATTGGTAAAGGTGTGAACAAGAGAATACATCCTTTGGTATTGTGATTGAGAAGAGATTGAAGTGTTGCAGAGCAGAAAAATGTGCTTAATTGGAACTGTCATCAAGCATTTGGAGATGCTATTCTTTTAGTTCATATAATCTAGATTGTAGTCCGAATATTATTGTAAGTCAATTAGACTTCCCTGAGGGTTGTAACCTTCTGTGTTATTATATCTTGAGTAGTGAGCTCTAGGCAATGTTCCTGAATGCATGTGCATTCCCCATTGTAATATTTACACATACTACTGCAGAGTATCATCTTATTGTGGGTAGGTTCCCATCATTGTTTTTCCCTTAACCAGGTTTTCCACATCAAAATATTGGTGTTGTGTGTTGTGCTATCAATTTGCTTATCTTTGTTGTTACTACAGTTTATCAAATTTCCTTTTAAGGTTAAGTTTGATAATCTGGTGACTCATTCAACCCACCCCCCTCTCAATTTTACTTAAGTGTTATTGCCAACATCTACATTTCACTACTTTCACAATAATTTCTATTTGTGTGACTTAGTGGGATCATTCCTTATCCACTATTCAGGATGACCTAATTGGTATTTTGAGGTCTTGTAGATGGTATATATATAAGATCAAATCAATTACAATAAGTGTGGATTGGAGTGGAATGTGGAAGATGTGAATGTGAAGTAGCAGGAATGTGTGGTGAAAGTACTGGAGCATAATTTACAAATTGCTACTTGAGGCAATCAGTCAAGAGCAGTTAAATTTCAGGGAGATTTCTAGATGTATCTTTCTTGGAGATAGTGTGTCTTCTTAGCAAAACCTTTTTATCTTGCCCTGAGGTAGTGAACATGAGTCTGCAAGTACTTTCAGAAGAATTGAGACTCCTTGGGTAGTGAGCCCTAAAATAAATATTACAATATCTATTTCATATAGTGTGAGTTTGACTCTCACCATGGGTTTTCTCTTCTTGGGTTTTCCATGTAAGCCTAGTGTTATCTTGTGCATATGTATTCATTGTTTTATCTTTCTTTTCTAGCACTAAGATTAAGGCCTTGGTTATTAACATGACCATGGGATAGTATAGCTCGACTAAGGGTAGGTCACAATTTAGTTGAAGGTTTCAATTAAGTGTTGATCAAAATAAAACCATTAGTTGAGCAATAATGAAGCATTTATTAAGAAAAGGTTAGCCAGACAATAAGTAGAAAGGTGATCTTTAAAGGTGGCATACTAGAGGTAATGGTGATCTAATGAAGGAGAGTCATTTAGGTGGTAGTTGAGAGGTATATGGTGGTTGAGGAGCAATAATTGACCAGGAGTACTATTAGGGAAATGATTTAGGGATATCAACATACATTAATGGGTAAAATTTTTAATAAATAATAAAAACCACTATAAATCAATAAAAAAGACTAGTTTGAAACTAAAACTACCATTGTAACTTCAAGGTATATTACTGAAGCTTCTAGGTATATATGAAGCTTATGTATTACTTCAGAGGAACTTCAAGGTATATAGACTCTGAATCGGTAACAGAAATTGTGACAAATGAACCTATACTGAATCCACCAGTACAAAATGAAGATCTAGTTACTCTGGTATCATCAGAGAATTCCATAGTAATTAAAGAACAACAACAAACTAAGACACCCCGGTATGTAATATTGAATCATTCTAAAGATCAGATAATTGGAAACAAATTTAAAGGAGTTATGACAAGAGGAAGATTGGCAAATGAAGAGGTATGTCTTATTTCTCAAATTGAACCATCATCTATCAATGAGGCATGTGAAGATAAATTTTGGATTAAAGCAATGGAAGAAGAATTAGAACAAATTGAGAAAAAAAATACTTGGACATTAGTTCCTCGGCCTAAAGATAAAAATGTAATTGGAACTAAATGGGCATTTAGAAACAAACTTAATGAAGATGGTAAGGTTGTCAGAAATAAAGCAAGACTAGTGTGTAAGGGATATTCTCAGAAAGAAGGAGTTGATTACAATGAGACCTTTGCACCGGTAGCCAAAATTGAGGCAGTTAGATTATTCTTGGCTTTTGCAGCTCACAAGGAGTACAAAGTTTATCAAATGGATATTAAATGTGCATTCTTGAATGGAGATCTTGAAGAAGAAGTATATATTGAACAACCTGATGGATTTTCTTTGATAGATGACAACGATATGGTTTGCAGGTTAAGAAAAGCTCTATATGGATTGAAACAAGCCCCAAGAGCTTGGTATGGAAGGCTGGATAAATATCTTATGAAGATTGGTTTTACTAAAGGAAATGCAGATAGCAATTTATATTACAAAATAACTAATGATGACATCTTGATTATTGAAGTATTTGTTAATGATATAATCTTTGGAGGAGAAGATGGATTATGTAAGGAATTTTCTATTAAAATGCAGCAAGAATTTGAAATGTCTATGATTGGAGAAATAAAATTCTTTTTAGGTTTGTAGATTTCTCAGACTAATAAAGGTATATTTTTTAGTCAATCCAAGTACTTGAAAGAATTACTAAAGAAATTTGGGATGGAGAACTCTAAACCGGTAAGCACACCTATGACTACAAATGACAAACTATCTCAAAGGGATGAATCTACACCTATTAATCCAACTAGATACAAATCTATGATAGGAGGTTTACTGTATTTGACACAAACCAGACCTAATATTATGAATGCAGTATGTATTGTTTCTAGATTTCAGAGTAATCCTAGGGAAAATCATGAATCAACAGTAAAAAGGATTTTCCGGTACTTAAAAGGCACAACAAATCTTGGATTATGGTATCCTAGAGATGAAATTTTTTACCTATGTGCATACACAGATGCAAATTGTGCAGGAGATGTGGATGATAGAAAGAGCACCACTGGAGGAGCATTCTTTCTTGGAAAGAGATTAGTTTCTTGGATGAGTAAGAAACAAAGTTGTACATCTTTATCAACAACAGAATCAGAATATGTTGCAGCAGCAACTAACTGTACACAGGTACTATGGCTTAAGCAAATGTTGAAAGACATTAAGGTAAAATGCAAGGAACCTATTACTATATATTGTGATAACACTGCAGCAATTGATATATCTAAGAATCCGGTATTACATTCTAAAACTAAACATGTTTCTATCAAACTAAATTTTCTAAGGGAAAAATTTGAATAAAAGGAGATAAAACTGGTTTATGTGAATACCAAAGAACAGCTTGCAGATATTTTCACAAAACCTTTGCCTAAGGAGACTTTTGAATATCTCAGAGATCAGCTTGGAGTCATACCATCACCGGTAGAGACTTAGATAGTTGATGATTGTCATCAACCGACAGAATTAAAAGACAAATCTTTTATTCTGGTATTTGATGAGGAAGCTACTTCTCAGGGGGAGTAGTTGGTATTTTATATGAACTTGAATTTTATAGCTTTGGCATTTGATGTCAAAGGGGGAGAGATATCTATGGAAAAACACATTATCTTTTGAGGAGAGATTGGTATTGAAAATAAATATTTGGATAAACACATGTTGCTCTCAGGGGGAGAAATGGAAATTGTTGGTTTTTGGTATTTGGCATTTCTGTTTTGGCACTTTGATGGTTTTTCCATCTTGTGTTGCCATCAATGCCAAAGGGGGAGATTGCTAGTATTTTGGTATGGTTGTTTCATTGATGTCAACACCTACTGAAAACTAGCACTTTGGAGATCCAACAACATTTACCGGCAAGCAAGTAACTATTGCAATAGTTACTGGTATATGGTTCACCGGCAGGATATAATGTTCACCGATATTTGGAATGATATGGAAGACACTTGGTGATCTTGAGGAAGAATTCTACTTTGAGAAACTTGATGAATTTTTATTATCAAATGATGGAGACATCGTATGCAAATTGAAGAAATCTCTTTATGGATTGAAATAAGCCCCTAGAGCATGGTATGCTAGACTAGATAAGTATTTATTGAAACTAGGATTTAATAAAAGGTACTACTGACAGTAATCTATATTTCAAGATTGATAATGATAACATTTTGATTGTTGAAGTTTTTGTTCATGACATTATCTTTGGAGGAAATGATAACTTAAGCATGAAGTTTGCTAGTGATATGTAGAAAGAATTTGAGATGTCTATGATAAGAGAAATGAAATTTTTCTTAGGATTGCAGATTTCACAAACCAGAAAAGGTATTTTTATATCTCAAGCTAAATATGTAAAGGAATTGTTGAAGTAGTTTGGGTTAGAAGATTCTAAATCAATTGGAACTCCTATGGTGACTGGCTGGAAATTGTCTAAGAATGATGAATCTCCTAAAGCTAATTAGACCTTGTACAAATCTATGGTTGGTGGATTTCTATACCTGAATTAGACTAGACCTGACATTATGCATGTTGTGTGCATGGCTTCTAGATATCAAGCTGATCCGAAAGAGAGTCATGTCACTATTGTAAAGAGGATATTTAGTTACCTAAAAGGAACTATGGATTATGGTTTGTGGTACCCTAAGAATGATGATTTCATGCTATGTGCTTACAATGATATTGATTGGGTTGGTGATGTTGATGATCAAAAGAGTACCTCCAGTGGTGCATTCTTTTTGGGTAAGAAATTGGTTTCATGGACAAGTAAGAAACAAGATTCAATTTCCCTATCTACTACTAAAGCTGAGTATATTGTTGCTGCTAGTAATTGCACTCAAGTAGTTTGGATGAAACAAATGTTAAAGGATATATGAGTTATCTGTGATGATCCTATTGTCATATATTGTGATAATTTCAGTGCTTTTAATATGTCAAAGAACTCGGTGCAATATTCAAAGACTAAACATGTATCAAACAAGTATCATTTCTTGAGAGAAGAAGTCAGTGAAGAGGAAGTGAAGCTAGAGTATGTGTCTACCAAGGATCAAATCGTTGATGTTTTCACAAAACCTTTCCTTGTAGATACATTTGTCTATTTGAGAGACAAGTTAGGGGTATCTACCCCTCCTGATGGGAACTAGATGCATTGAGTTGCATCAATCCAGTGGACTTCACAATCTTATCTTCTTATCTGGATTGATGAGTTTATGTTGCTCCTCTAGTGGAGTAGTTCGTTTGTGGTTTAGTTGAGCTGATTTGTTTATCTAAGGGGGAGAGTTTTTTTGTTTTTTTAAGAACCTTTTTCATTGATGTCAAAGGGGGAGAGAAGCATTCCAAAAATTATCTTATCTGTTATTGGTGAGCTTGGTCTTAGGGGGAGTTTGTTGGAGATGTTTTCCTTCTTTGCATTGATTGTTTTTCCCATCCATATGTTGCCATCAATGCCAAAGGGGGAGATTGTTGGGAATTGCTACTGCTAGGATATGATGTTGTCATTGATATCAACATATTCTTGTGGTTTATTGATTCAGTTTGCAGTTTGGTTTTTTTGATCAGTACTTTGCAGAGTTAGGTATTTCCTTCGTTATATTCTAGTCTGATAAAATCTTGAGTTATATTTTTGGGGGATTGTTTGGGATGTTCATGTGTATCTACATTTTTATATGGTTCATGATTTGGTGCTCTGCAAGCTATCTTTCTAGTTTGAGTTTCTATTTTTTTATTGTTCTTGAGTTTCATATGTTGATCAATGAAGATTCGATAAGTGGTGTTGGTGCAACTATTGTGGATGGTTATAATGTGCTTGTTGGTGTCTCCTAAATGTTTCCTATTTGTTTTGGTGGTCCGCATTGATCATTGTGTGTGGTATTGGTGATTTTTCTAATATGGTGATATTTTTTGTGTTATGTGGTATTCTTAGCAGTGTACCATGTTGTAGTTGATCTTTGCATGATTTCTGATGGTGTTGCATGTTTGGAGATTTAATTTAGGTCCATGTTATGTCATGTATATCATTATATTGGTCTGGTGGTCGGTCTTTGTATCATATGATGTAATTAATTAATTGTGAGTTGAGGGTTTAGCTGACCTTATTGTCAAGGTTGATGATCGGTATAAATAGGTTTGATATTCATGTAAATTTGGGTATGGGTGTAGTGTCTGCATTATCAGAGATTGGTAAAGGTGTGAACAAGCAAATACATCCTTTGGCATTGTGATTGAGAAGATATTGAAGTGTTGTAGAACAAACAAATGTGCTTAACTGGAACTATCATCAGACATTTAGAGATGCTATTATTTTAGTTCATATAATCTAGATTGTAGTCCAAATATTATTGTAAATCAGTTAGACTTCCCTGAGGGTTGTAACCTTCTAGGTTATTATATCTTTAGTGAGCTCTAGGAAGTATTCCTGGATGCATGTGCATTCCCCATTGTAATATTTACACATACTACTGTAGAGTATCATCTTATTGTGGGTAGGTTCCCATCGTGGTTTTTCCCTTAACTGGGTTTTCCACGTCAAAATATTGGTGTTGTGTGTTGTGCTATCAATTTTCTTATCTTTGTTGTTACTACAGTTTATCAGATTTCCTTTTAAGGTTAATTTTGATAATCTAGTGACTCATTCACCCCACCCCCCTCTCAATTTTACTTCATTATTGTTGCCAGCATCTAGATTAGACTAATTTCACAATTTCTATTTGTGTGACTTAGTGGGATCATTCCTTATCCAATATTTAGGCCGACCTAATTGGTATTTTGAGGTCTTGTAGATGATATATATATAAGGTCAAATCAATTACAATAAGTGTGGATTGGAGTGGAATGTGGAAGATGCGAATGTGAAGTAGTAGGAATGCATGGTGAAAGAATTGGAGCATAATTTACAAATGGCTGCTTGAGGCAATGAGTCAAGAGCAGTTAAATTTTAGGGAGATTTCTAGATGTGGTGATGTTGAAGGCTTGTTCATTATAACTCATATTTTCATGTATCTTTCTTGCAGACAGTGTGTCTTCTTAGCAAAACCTTTTTATCTTGCCATGAGGTAGTGAACATGAGTCTACAAGTACTTTAAGAAGCATTGAGATTGCTTGGGTAGTGAGCCCTAAAATAAATATTACAATATCTATTTCATATAGTGTGAGTTTACTCTCACCATGGGTTTTCCCTTCTTGGGTTTTCCATGTAAGCCTAGTGTTCTCTCATGCATATGTATTCATTGTTTTATCTTTCTTTGCTAGCACTAAGATTAAGGCCTTGGTTATTAACATGACCATCGGATAGTATAGCTTGACTAAGGGTAGGTCACAATTTAGTTGAAGGTTTCAATTAAGTGTTGATCAAAATAAAACCATTAGTTGAGCAATAATGAAGCATTTATTAAGCAAAGGTTAGCTAGACAATAAGTAGAAAGGTGATCTTTAAAGGTGGTATACTAGAGGTAATGATGATCTAATGAAGGAGAGTCATTTAGGTGGTAGTTGAGAGGTATATGGTGGTTGAGGAGAAATAATTGACCAAGAGTACTATTAGGGAAATGATTTAGGGATATCAACATACATTAATTCAAATCTCTGATACCATGTAGGAATAATAGAAAAACTAACAAAAACAACAATGTATTAGAAAACGTTAAAAAGCTTCTACTTTAAAGAGGTAATAAATAATACATTTATTATCGTTGAACAAATAAAATTAAATATAATACAATATAATAAATGGCTTTTCTATAAAGATAATGATAAAATCCTAAGACATACTAAGGTTAAGCCATGTATCTAAATCTTATTAAATGAGAAAAAGTAAAAAAAAAAATCAAATAAGCTTAAGTGATAAGGTGTTAATAGGTCTTTAATTCTTACTAGCTAGATAAATTGCTTTTTTCACATCAACAAATTTGTCATGAAAGGTCTACAGTTTGATACTTATTTATGCCTTAATTCATTCTTTAGAAAGTTAGTGACATGATTGATTTTGAGTACCTAGCATGAAGATAGATGTGCTGCCTATTTTGCGATATAGATGTAGACCTAAAATCTACAATGCTTTTGATTCAATTTTTGTTGAGAGGGTACGATTTTAATACTTTTCAATGATCTTGTTATAAAACTATGTTCCTAGGGCTTGCTTATAATTACAATAATCTAGATCCAAATTGGGTAAATTTTAGTATGTAAACAACTAAAAAATGCCACATTTGAGTTGACTTAAAAATTTTAGGAAGTAAAATTCAATTTGGGGAAAAATTGATTGTGACAATTATCACATCTCGAGATAAAACCACACTAGCAATCTCGTTTAGGATATACAAATGGATGAAACATAAAATTTGTAGATGAGGGGAGGCTAAAGTGATCATATAGAAAGATGAATTTGAGGCTCTATAAGCTTTTGAACTCAATTGACTCAAATTAATTATTAAATAGTTATATCCCTAAACATAATTAGGGTAAGCGTACCACTAGTCATTATAGCTAACTTTGAGCACCCACAAATCCTAAACAATACATCAAATATAATTTTTTTTTGTCTCCATATGCAACTTAACTACTTGTAGCTATTGTTCTAGCTTTTGGGTACTGACGATGCATGTTGTGGGATCCATTATGTGCACAAAGGTCAAAAAGTGGTCATTTCAAATTGTCACTCGATACCTACTTAAATATGCCACAATAATTGTGCACTACAACCACTTCAAAAATTATCAATACTTATGCACAAATGTCTCAATAGTCATGCACTATGGGTACCAATAAAGTTGCACAACTCCTCCAGTTAAAATCTACAAATTCTAATTACTAGGGGTACAAGTGGGTGGCTATTGGTACATGTGAAATTTATCAATGGACTTTTGATTATAACAAGGAGTGAATGGTAGGGGAGAGGACCCAGTAGTTGTGTACCCTCACTTTGCGCTTCTTAAAATCCTACATGGAAATTTCAAATCACTCCCAATTTTTTACAGTAGCTTACTTGGCAAGTCCCCTACTTATAACTAAGGTTTCAAGGCTACATCATCAAATAAAAAGAAAACGTCAACATGCTTTTTGCCAAGGTGTCCAAAACAACCCAAAAAAATGTGAGACCAATAGTCATGCAAAAGAGGCCCATATACTTGTGTAGTTGATGTGGCATCACATGATTGGTTGCTTTTTACAACTAATGGTACATTTCATTCAATTATGGGTAGTCATCATAGCAATAACAACTTTAAAGTCACAACTATTGATCCAATGTTGTCAAAAATTTCAGACATTAAATCAGCAAGTATGAGTATTAAATCAACAAGTACTATCACAACAATTGAAACACGCTCAACTTGAATCCTCTCCCCTAATTAAAATACAAATGATAACTGTAACTAGTACTCTTCCCCTAAAATAAATAAAAAATATATAAAATATACACTTTTTCCTTCTGACTCACAAAAGAAATCAATTCTACATAAATGACCTATCATTTATTGTGTGTCCTATGCTGCAAATTTCCAAGAGCTTACAAGCAAGATGTGGAAGCCCATGATGTGGGTCATATATAGAATTAGAAACTATAAATTGCAGTCCTTGGAATCTATAGCTAATGTGATTTGCCAATGTCTTTGAGACACACAACCAAACATTTTGAGAGAGAATTTGATCAAGATATTACAGTGATTAACAAGAAAATCATAGCCCAATCATTGCTAAAATTGATGATCTCAATCTGAGACATTGGCAGAACTGAGTCTTGTTCATATTGTTCACTCTTAAGTGGCGTGATGCAGAGTTCAAGACAGACATGTCTGATATAATCCGCACAATTATAGACTTGGCACGTCAGACGTCTACTATCACAATCTCATCCAACTCAAATAGGACTTCTCTGCTTGGTGATAAGTCATGTCTTGTACGATACAATTTAAGTGGTCATGGAATGTCTACCAAAATAATATCTCTCCATTTATACGGTTTTCAAGCATGTGGTTGTTGTACCATGGCATGGAAAACTAGTCTTATATAGCTTTGATACATCTCCATCTTCGCAGGCTTAGATACCACTTGCATTCAATTCTTCTTTGGTTTCATTAAAGAATTTTGATAATAGATTGTGGAGTGTGATTTGAAATATTGATACAAAATAAATTTTACGGCAGTATTTTAACAGTGTAGAAACCGCTTGCATTCAATTCTTAGAAGTGATAAGAGTCATTATCTATTGTTAGATCTAGAACTTATATCTTATTGAAAAATTTTGATAATAGATCATAGAATGTGATTTGAAAACGTTGATATAAAATAAGTTTTACACAACAAATTGAAAACCTACTAATATTAAACTTACAACCTATATTCATTTAATTGCTTCTATTAATACTGGGAAATGTAACTAACAATTTTAGTTATTATATTGTTGCTGAAATGCCTGATATGATCAATTTCAATATTTATCAAGCTTCTGTATTACTTCAGTATGGCAGAATACAAAAACTTTTGACTATGGTAGTATACAGAAACTTATGACAATCGTTTTGGTTAAGAACATAGAAAACAAAATGTACTTATTGCGTCCCGATACTAGAAAATACTCCTCAACACGATGTGAGATAACAGTGATGACAGGTCGCTCAATGTGAGTAGCAACTGTCATATTGAAAACTGATTGATGTGAGTTCAAACATGGGCGTTGCCTCATTGGTTTTGCTCTAATAAAAATCATACTCACCTAAGTTTTAGAAGAGAAATCCATGGCTATTAAGGTCTTATAAGAAGCTTGCCATTTCAAATTAGGAAACAATTATTCCTTTTTTTTTTTTAATAGTATATGTATGTGTATGTGTATGTGTGTTTGTTTCGAGATAGTAAAAGAATTGTTTTGATTACAATTTATAAAATTAAATTTATAGATTTTAAATTTTAATTTTAAGATCTTAAAAAATAAAATATATATTATATTTTTATAATTTTTAATTATTTTTCTAGTTTTTATATAATGGAATGAAAAAAATACTAAATAAATATAGGGGATATTTTAATATCGATTATATTAGGAGATTTAAATGGGTATATTTTGTGTCTTTTCATAACATGTCTTATTTAAATCATTTGGTCAAATTTGGACTGTCCCCTATTTTGCTTAGTTTTGAGTCGGTCTCAAGTGCAAGTAATTTCCAAAATCAATCAAGTTCTAAGAATTTATTAATCCTTACATCAAAATTTCATCATGATTGGATAGAGCATCTAAACTAATGTCTCAATCCTCGTAAAAGGTTATCAAAATTCATTTGTGAAAAAAAGAAATCCTCTTGCAACCGTTATTCTTTCAACCGTACTAGAATTTGGTTCACTTAATTTTATCAACAAGGTCTAATTTGCTTCAAAATGTTCATATTATTCAAGTTTTGTTGAAAAGACGACATTTATTTGAACTTCACTAATCAAAAGTGAAAAGTTATGTCCACCTAACCTATGTTGCATGCACTCTTTTATAAGTCAAAATTTAATATTTCAAAAGTATAAAGCTCATTTGGACATAATTGTTAAAATCTTACATACTAAATCGGTTCACTTAACAAATTTCACATTTGTTACATGAATGATATCAGATTTGCATCATTATTATATCATCGTCCCAAATAGTCCTTAGCTTAAACTTACATCATGCTTGTATCATCTTTACACCATTATGATATCATCTTGTCATTTTTTGATGTCATAATTGGAAGTATTCATCTAAATTGGATGTCAAAGACTTGTGAAATCAATAAGGTTAATTCACACGAGTTTCCCTTCAAAATTGTTTTAGACTAAAATTCCCACAAAGAGAACAGCTGTGGAAAAATAATCCTCATCTTGACAACAAATTTAAAATATTAATAAGAGGTTCAATAGCTTGGAAAACCTAACAACTTGAATTGTAAAAGAAATAAAAGACCTTTGTGAAAAATAAGCACCCATCTAAACTCAACATTATGAAACTCAAAATTAGAAGGTTAGTTAAATATTTAAAATCTCATAAATATCTTTCCTACCCTAAGGATTAATTATTCACCAAGATCTACAATGCACTAATAGCTAACTAATTGATTTGGATTTTCTAAGTTTAAATTGGGATTTTGTGACTTCATTTTTACCAAAATAGTTCAAAGAGTATGTTATCACAAGAAAAAAGAATTCAAGAAATTTCAGAAAGCTATCACATTACTTAAAGGCTAGAAAGATGAAGAGCTATAGAATTTTTAATATCCTCAACAAACGTGTATCAATTGAAGGTTTAAATTTATCCATAAAGGTATGTATGGAAATAAACCCTAGTTCAAATCACAATTTATTTTCCTAGAAATTTCATAAATCCAATCAAGGTAAATTAGAAAAATGAAACTACTAATTTAGGATGAATAGGAATTAGAGTTGTAAAATTTAGACCTTGAAATTTTGAGAAAACCTAGTTAAATCGAATAATTGAAAACTTTAATCAAATTCAATTATCAAAATTAAAACTCCTATGTAGATTGATAGAGACCATTCGAAATATTAAAACTATAACAAAATATTTTGGGTAACATGAATAATAAGCTCAATTAAATTTTTAAATGGTGAATGGTAAAACTTGTTATAAACCCTAAGTAACCAAAAATAATAATAAATGTGTTTATCCTATAGGGGTAAACACATGTAAGAGATAAAATAATGCAATACAATTTTAAGACAATTACCCCTACACATTTGATTGTTGTGGGAAGGGAAACAATATCAAACACATATTTCGTTCATCATAGGAATTTCATCAAATGATGACCAATTAGAATCATAAAGATAGTACAAATCTGACTTAGTAATGCAACACCATTTACTTCCTCATTGCAATGCTTGGAATTAGTAATATATCCTCGTATCAAGGATAACATTTGTAGCATTGGAGAGAAGAAGAATCATAGGATTGAAGCTAGGATAAATATTGGTATATGATTATTACCCACAACTTTAGTACAAAGATTCCATCAAGCATTATAGGAGAGTAAATGATGTATTTGTAAAAACAATGGACAGAGACAAGTCCAAGAGGTTTTGTACAAAATCTCAAAAGTATGATAGCTATTCTGTCTAGTTCTCAAAATTTATCGATATTAGAATTGATGGTTTTTAAATGCACCCTATATAAGCTTCTTAGATATCTTACAAATAATATGATCCTCTTGGAATTAAGTAGGAAATTAACCAAATAACATGATTTGTTGGAATCAAAACATGGAGAATTAGTCCAATTTTCTATTGCCATTGGGTGGTTGGGATACTACAACATAATTTTGTGCCAAATTCTTAGATACAAAGCTACATTTGCATCATTTGCAAAATTAGAATTATGCAAGGCAAAATTATGGTCATTTTTGATAAATGGAGAAATGGGTATCTTCCTATTTAAAATATGTACCAAATATAAAGGATTTTTGATTTATTATGTAGATGAGGTCATAAGGTTATAAGGACTTATATAGAGCAACCATGAAGAAAATTAAATCATTAGGTACCCTTAGCATACCTGACCAAGTAAATGATGATGGAGTGTTTTCGTAAACAAATTATGATATGAATATAATATCTTATGAGCTTTTCCTAGACCCCCAATTGGTATAAGTAAAAATTATTCTTAGTAAATGTAAAGCGGAAAAATCGAACCCTAGTTGTTCTCCCAGCCCCAACTCCAAGGAGAGAGAAGGGAGAGTCACTAGGGTTGATGGTTTTCACTTAGGAGAGACTTTACATTCAAAAGAGGGGTTGAAACCCACAAGATCCAATCACACACAATGCAAGATTGGATTCTATATGAGTTTCAAGGGTTAAGACATCAAGGATACCCTCTTTTGTAAAGAATGTAGATAGAAAGATTGAACTAAGAATGCATGTAAAGTAGGAAAGATTCACTTATAAACAGAGATAGGGATATGGGATGAAGCTGCAGACCTGGAATTAGCAGTGAAATGTCGAGACAATGTTGTTCTGCAAATTTGAGTGAAAGTTGACAGGACGATGGCGCTCGGCGTGCACACGGTCCTCCGAAAAATCCGCGAAACGAAGGGGGATCTGTTCGTCTCTGCACAAGGATTCCAGATCTTCAATTACAGCCGCGTACCTGCAACCTACACATAGAAAAGAGAGGATGATTGGGGGGTTAGGGATGAGGGGTTTGCCTTTAGGTCAAACCCCGGTTTTGGAATTAACCAAGAAATGAGAATGCTGTAAATGTAAATGTTTGTAATGTAAACAAGTACTGATACCTTGTTGTAAGAATGTTTGTATTCTTACATGCGAAGGTGTAATGTATGTAGTATGTTGTATGTTGTATGTGATCTCCTCTTCAATGGTTGAATCCTTGTCTTGAATGCAACACTTAGCCTTGAATGGAGGCTTAGAATGCTCAATTGCTTGAAGGAATGCTTGAATGCTTGAATGTTTGAATGTTTGAATATCGCTTCCGCATCTTGTTCACATATATTTTTTTCTCCTTTTTGAGAGGGGAAATGTAGTTTATATACTTGTCAATTAGGGCTGATAGACTGATTTTCCCGACCTTAGGCCGACCAGGAAACATTATTTTCCAATTTGCAAACTTAAAGACCCGATGCCCACAAGAGACTGGGCCCATAATAGGGCCAGGGACCAGGGCACTGGGCGCCATGGTCCTGGGGGACCAGGGTGCTGGGCGCCCTAGTCGTGAAGGACCAGGGCGCTGGGTGCCATGGTCCCACCTCCAGGGATAGCAGGGTGCAAGGAGGATCAGGCCAGGTTGCAGAAAATGCAGTTTTTAGTGTTATAAATAGGTTTCGGGGTCTCCATTCAGGTTTCGTGTTGCATCGCCATCGTGAAGACCCAAATGCGGTCGAAATTGCAAGTGTCACAATTTTAGGATGCTACATTTAGCCCCCACTTTAGCGGGAGTATAAGCGTATGCTCATACTTCCGGTAAAGTACAAGGAAACAACATTGAAAAACTTTCACCATGTCAAGGAGGCAAGATACACCAAGCCCCCAGTGGACTAAGGATCTTACGACTTCGATTGACAAAGTAAAAGGGAAGATCATGAGGGAGAACCATTATTGTCAGTAGTAAGGTTCCCTCACTATGAGTCATGCAAGAAAGATATCAAAAATTTTCAAGGCAAAGCTAAATTTGTCAGGAAATTTTCAAGTATCTTGAAAAGATATGAATGGGATGTATGCCCCCCTACGTTAAAGCGATCGCACATGCCTCACCGGGGGTGATTGCTTTAAGGTAGTGATACATATAAGAAATGAGAAAGGAGCACGTTATCACAAGGATTTAGCCCCCAAGTGTGAGATAAGCCCAAGGATAATAGACACAAAACACAAAGCACAAGGTGACTTCGCCTTCATCAGGGTCAGTATGCTATATGATATTTCATGTATATCATATGAATGTATGCATAATTGTTCTTCATTCCCCAATCAAGGAAGGTCACCTAGAAGAAGGGAACGAATGTGTCTTTTGAGTCAACATGAGAGAGACCAAAAGAGATCTCAATGTTTTGCATCGTCCTCTAGTAGACAACACTAAGGACAACAAATAGAAGAATGAGAGTAACACATAGAAGAAGTGACAAAAGAGAGGAGGAGAGAGTCTGCTATGCTAATGAACTAGTCTAGCACGTCATCTACCCCCCGATCTTGCTGATCAATATTTCAGGAAGGTAGGAAACATGCTAGAGGAGGAACATCCAACACAGCAGATGGAGAGATCGCAAGATCCAAACAAGGGCTATGTTCATATCCCAAGCCATGGTGTTCTTGTCTAGGAGCTAGGATAAGTGCTTTAGAAAATTCATTAGATAGATGGTTATCAACATCAACATATTCATATTTACTATCAGAATGAACAGGAGTAACCTTTTCATCATGAATAACATTTTCATCTATATCATCATCAAGATTTATAAAAATAGGATCTTTAACTCGCACAGGATCAAGACCATCATGCATCTTATGTTCAAGAGATTTCGGCTCAATCGTCAGCTGAGGAGAAAATGGAATAATATTAGTTGAAGGTGTTTTTGGGGATTGCAAAGTTTGAGAAGCAGTTGCCTGAGCTCTAAGATGACGCTTTCGTCGGCGTTCACGTGCAGAACGATTTCATCTAGTCTTAGTAGGAAGTTGTGAAGATTGAGGAGGAGGAATGTTCTCATCCTTTTCACTTGGGTGTTTAGGTTGTGGTCTATTAGGTTGAATAATAGGAGAAGAGGAAGGTCTCTTCTCTCCATAAGAGGAAGGAGGAGGAACTGCTCCATATAAGGGAGGAATATTTGGTTTAGGAAGGAGACCAAGTCCATCATGACGAGGAGGTATAGGTCTACTTTTAGGAAGTTTATTAGTCATAGGCATAGTCACATTCATAGGGATGGGTTGGGAATCTTCTTGAGGAAAGACATTAGTTTTATCTTTCAAAGGAAGAACTTCCTTCTCAAGAACGATAGGAATGTCAAGTTTGGGTGTTCTAGGTTCACTTAGAGATAGGATCATATCTTTTTTCCATTTTTGATAAGATTTGAAAAGATGATCACTTCGTGGAGGAAGAGATTGGAATTGTTTAGGCCAAAAGTAATCAATAGGAATGCTAGAAGTTCTTTCAGCTGGTTTAAAGAGACTATGATTGACAGTAACAACTTCACCATTATGGGGAAATTTCAAACACTTGTGAATAGGAGAAGCAATAGCTTTCATGGAAGATAGCCAAGGATAGCCTAGCTTCACATGAAATTGTTCGGATGATGGAATAATAGCAAAGTCCACATCAAGGGATTTGTTATGGACCTCAATAGGTAATGTAATAGAACCAATTGCAGGAGAAGAAAATGCATCAAATAGTTTCACAACCACATTTGTTTCATCATAGATCACTTGATTCAATTGCAAAGTAAAAAGAAATTCTTCAGTAATGATATTAACCATGCAAGAAGGATCAATAAGCACTCCACGGCAAGGTGTATTCTTGACTTTTGCAAATATATATAAAGGACCATCAGGTGCCCTAATAGTTTCACTAGAATCAAAGGTGATGGAAAGTTCTTTAGGGATTTTCTGCTGCTCTACAAAGTTAATCACATTCGGAGTCATAGACACAAGATCATCTGGTGAGACAGAGGAATCAGTAGTATCAATTGCATTAGAGGTATGAGAAGGTAATGGATCAGTAAAAATCTGCAGATTTTGGTTAGGAGGAGCTACAGATGTATTGCCTTTATCATTCACTCCAGAAATAGAGATAGTATTATTATCAATCAAATCTTGAATTTTTCCCTTTAAAGCAAAGCATTTTTCAATATCATGCCCAGGATGACGATGAAATTGACAAAAGGATTTGTTATCAAAATAGGGTGAGTTAATCTTTGCAGGATCTATTTGCCTTATAGGAGGAAGAGTAAGCACATTTTGTTCCAATAACTTATTCATAATACTATGCAATGATTCATTCAAAGGAGTACACTTTCTTTCTTTCTTGAAAAACTTAGAAATAGGAGGCACACCTGATGCCACATTCACATTGTTGTTGATGATGTTTTCATTGAATTTAATGGACTCTCTGTTCGGTTTCCCAAATGGTTGTTGACTACTATCACCCTTATCACTCGGAGCCATAGGATTTGTTTGTTCCATTTGACTCACAGTCAGTTGATAATTGTGAAGAGTTGCGCACAACTGTTGGAAAGAAGTAAACTCAGAAAACAGAAGTTTTTCTCTAATATCTTTTTGTAAATTAGAAATAAAGATTCTTTGAATATCATTGTCAGGTACTGGAAAAGAAATTTGAGCATACAAATGCTTATATCTACCAATGAAATCAGTCACTTTTTCTTTAACACCTTGTTTACAATGCATTAAATCAATCAAAGTAACTTTAGGACTTATATTTTTTTGAAATTGTTGAATAAAAGCATTTGCAAGTTGTTCGAAAGAAGTAATAGAATAGGAAGGCAACGAGCAATACCATTGTAGGGCTTTATCTCTTAATGTTCTAGTAAACAGTTTTGCAAGCAACCTTTGATCATAAGCAAAATCAGTACATATTGTTTGAAAGGTCTTAACATGTGTTAGAGGATCACCCTTACCATTATAAAGCTCCAAATGTGGAATTTCAACATGTTTAGGGGGGATAGCTCGAACAATGTCAAGAGAAAGTGGGCTCGCAACATCAAATGTGGGCACACTAAACTTAGATTGATTCATAGAGGCAATTTGTTGTTGTAAAGAAGAGACAGTTTGTGCAAGATTGTTAATGGTCGCTTCAGTCGAAGAGTTCATATTAGATGTGTTAGATTGTGATGGATGTGTTATGTTATTGAAAGAAGGTAGAGAGTAAGGTGGTGGGATGCTATGATAGTTAGTCATAGGAGATGATTGGAAAGGAGGAACACTACAAGGAGGAATGGAAGGGTTAAATGAATTGCCCCCTTGCGTCATGTTCATTTGTGGAGATATAATAGGAACACTCATTGAAGGAATGAATGAAGAAGTTGGATTGAATGAAGGAAGAGGGTTGATTGAAGAAGAAGGATTGCCCCCATGATTAGTGATCATAGGAGGAATGTCTTGTATTGAAGTAGTCATTATGTTTGATGTAAAAGTAGGTATACTAGCAATAGGAGTTGTCAAAGGAATAGAATGATTAACTTGAGTAGGAGGTTGTGTATAACCTAAGGTTTCGGCACAACTTTTCATCAGCATCACATTCGAATCCACAATGTGTGCAATACCATGCAAAATATCAATTCCATTCTTATCACTTTGAACCATACGTTTTAGACCCTCAATTAATGAAAGAGCTTCACTATCAGGGTATTCTTGAGACATCCATTGTCGAAAATCATCAAATTGGTTATCCAATTTTGAAAGTTGTTCTACAGAAACCTCAAGGAGAGCTTCTTCATCATTAAGAGGATTAGAGGAATTACCCATGTCCTTGTTAAAAAGGCCATTCAAATTAGGTTCCATCTCCTCAGTAATTACACCTTGGAAAGACCTAATTCTAAGGCTTCGTCTAACGGGAATAGTGTAAGTAGGATTTATTGTTATAAAACTCATGCACTAGAGAGAGAGAGAGATTTTGAATTTTAGAGGTAGCAAATTTCAATAAAACCAGCCAATCTCCTAGATCTAAGCTGTTAAATGCAATCAGGACAATCTCCCGAAATTTTGAAAAAAATGTCTGGGACCATGGCGAACGGAGTGCACACGGTCCTCGCAACTTTTTTTGAAATTTTTAGGGATGAAAGTTATGATGATTTTAAAGCTAATCTGAAAAAATTGAGTGATTTTACAATCTGTAGATAGGCCAAATTAAAGTTGCAATCTCAAAATTGAACCCTACCAAGATTGTTGAAAAATGTAAAATTTGAATTTTGAAAAAGAGAGGGAAACTAAAATTTTAAATTTTATGATTTTAGAAGGAATGCAGAAAGCAATGCAAGTTTTGAAATTTAAAAATTGACTCGATTTCATGCAAAATTCAATTTTGAAAGTGGAAATCAAGGTTATTGCAATTAAACACTTAATTTCAAAAGTCACAAACTGCAAAAATTTGAATAAAACACTGAAATTTCGAATGAATGCCAACACACTTTTCAGATTTAGGACTATAAGAAACACAATTTTGATATGAATTTCAATTTCAACAATTTTTGAATGATTAGAAGCCTTTATCCAAGCAATCGCTAGACCAACTTTGACTTTAATTTTGAAAGTGTTAAAATTGATAAAATCAGCCAAAATTCTAGATTTTAGCAGAAAAATACAGTAAGATCTAGCTACCGAAATTTCAGAAAAAATGTCGGGGACGATGGCGCTTGGGGTGCACACGGTCCTCGCAACTTTTTTCCAAATTTTTAGGGATGAAAGATATTGTGATTTTATTGCGGAATCCAAAGTTACAGCCGATTTGGAAGTGTTTTGATCAGTGAAATTATCTGTCAAAGGTTGAATCAAGAAGGTCTTAAAAATTAGGGTTTTGACATTTAACCACTTAATTTTCAGAATTAAAGCACAAATATGAATAGACAATTTGCAATAGAAGGGAAGATCTGAAACAAGCATTAACAATTAAACATTTCACAAGTTTAATTACTTAAAAAGAAAATTTTAGGGTTTTTATGCAATTAGCCTCTAAAATTTGCAAAAGATCAAACATGGAAATGTAATTAAGGAAGCAAATTTTCAGATCTAACCATGAATAATCAAAATGAGGATGTTCACGTCGGGTTCACCAAAATGTAAAGCGGAAAAATCGAACCCTAGTTGTTCTCCCCTCCCCAACTCCAAGGAGAGAGAAGGGAGAGTCACTAGGGTTGATGGTTTTCACTTAGGAGAGACTTTACATTCAAAAGAGGGGTTGAAACCCACAAGATCCAATCACACGCAATGCAAGATTGGATTCTATATGAGTTTCAAGGGTTAAGACATCAAGGATACCCTCGTTTGTAAAGAATGTAGATAGAAAGATTGAACTAAGAATGCATATAAAGTAGGAAAGATTCACTTATAAACAGAGATAGGGATATGGGATGAAGCTGCGGACCTGGAATTAGCAGTGAAATGTCGAGATGGTGCTGTTCTGCAAATTTGAGCGAAAGCTGACAGGACGATGGTGCCCGGCGTGCACACGGTCCTCCGAAAAATCCGCGAAACGAAGGGGGATCTGTTCGTCTCTGCACAAGGATTCCAGATCTTCAATTACAGCCGCGTACCTGCAACCTACACATAGATAAGAGAGGATGATTGGGGGGTTAGGGATGAGGGGTTTGCCTTTAGGTCAAACCCCGGTTTTGGAATTAACCAAGAAATGAGAATGCTGTAAATGTAAATGTTTGTAATGTAAACAAGTACTGATACCTTGTTGTAAGAATGTTTGTATTCTTACATGCGAAGGTGTAATGTATGTAGTATGTTGTATGTTGTATGTGATCTCCTCTTCAATGGTTGAATCCTTGTCTTGAATGCAACACTTAGCCTTGAATGGAGACTTAGAATGCTCAATTTCTTGAAGGAATGCTTGAATGCTTGAATGTTTGAATGTTTGAATATCGCTTCCGCATCTTGTTCACATATGTTTTTTTCTCCTTTTTGAGAGGGGAAATGTAGTTTATATACTTGTCAATTAGGGCTGATAGACTGATTTTCCCGACCTTAGGCCGACCAAGAAACATTATTTTCCAATTTGCAAACTTAAAGACCCGATCCCCACAAGAGACCGGGCCCAAAATAGGGCCAGGGACCAGGGCACTGGGCGCCATGGTCCTAGGGGACCAGGGCGCTGGGCACCCTAATCCTGAAGGACCAAGGCACTGGGCACCATGGTCCCACCTCGCGGGACAGCAGGGTGCAAGGAAGATCAGGCCAGGGTGCAGAAAATGCAGTTTTTGGTGTTATAAACAGGTTTCGGGGTCTCCATTTAGGTTCCGTGTTGCATCGCCATCGTGAAGACCCAAATGCGGTCAAAAATGCAAGTGTCGCAATTTTAGGACGCTACAGTAAAATATATAAAAAATCACATTTGGATTGTTGTAATTACTATTTATATGCATATGTGAAGGTATTGAGAACACAAGCTATCATTTTGATATTCAACAAAGATGTAGGAAATAAAATAAAGCAAAGAGATTTGACAAATTAGAAGATGATTTTAATGATTTTATAATCAAGAAAATTATAGTATACAAAGAAACTATAATACATCTAGGAGAAGTTATTATTCCTATTATTATAAGGATGCATAAAGGGGTAACTATTGTAGCACAACTTTAAGGATTTTGTAGCATTGTAAATTGTTCATCTTTAATTAGGGTGTCCAATTTCATGCTTTATAACACTCACTTTAGTATGTCTCATTTTATTATGCATTATAGGACATTCATATGCATTTAATTGATAACTTTAATTCAATATAACAAGTCCTATCTTAATTAAAATATCATCACACTCTTATTTGGACCCTTAATTATAGGTGTGCCCTTTTGGGGGGCATAATACATAACCGTATATAATTATATTAATATTTAAAAGATAAATATAGAGTATGTTGGTTCCCAAAATGGGTTTTATGCTTTGAAAGCCACCAATACACTCAATCCAATTTCTATGAAGTAGCCAGCTTCAATCGTGGAAACTATCACGAGGATTGGACCAATTGCAACAAGGATACAAGATCCTTCTACACTTTGGGCTCTGCAAAACCCGAGAGGGTAATCCCTTTAGTGAATTTCTTGATCTTTGCACCACACTCAAAGATTCACTAAAACAAAGAAGATTATCAACAACAGGGAGAATGATCAAGGATGGCAAGTCCTTTAGTGATCCTCAACCTAACTGGAGCATGAGATAGGTAAGATAAACAATAACAAAAAGTTAAGGTATTTTGATAATCAACAAATTATAGTGATTCATCAGTGAATTTTGAAACAAGACAATTTCAAGACAATTTAAAGATAATTTCAAGCAATGATCAATGCCTTACTCCATTGGGCACCTGAAGATATAAAATTTAAACTGAAAATGCGACAAAACTTCATCTAATAGTATAAGATCTAAGATAATACTGCCTTATAGTATATCTCATTTGCAATCCGAACCCAAACTTGTTAGACAGTTCAGATAACTGGAAGACAACTGAGAGGGGGGGGGTTGAATCAATTGTCACAAATTACCTAAACCATTACCAATTAAAACTTTAATAACAGAACCCAAAATATTAATACCAGAATAGCAGTTAAACCAATTAAGCATAAACAATAATCACAGAATAAATACCATCCACATAACACCAAGCTTTTTACATGGAAACCCAATAAAGGGAAAAACCATGGTGGGAAGCATACCCACACTCAGATAATACTTCTGCATTAAGTATGTGAATTACAATTGAGGAGCCTACACTCGCAGGAAGGCCAACAACCTAGAATGCATTTCTCATCATAAAAGGAGCCTCACTGACTACATAGAAATCCAAACTGCAATTTGAAGAAGTGTTGAACTACAAAAGATATCATCTCCTATGCCTGAGTATAGTTCTAGTTAAGCTCAATACTGGACGACTAAATCCTCTTACATAAACCCAATTCAATCTCTAATGATCGACCAAATCCTCTGCTAGAATGATATTACATTATTCACACATTACATATCCATATCCCTTGATTTCTACCATATATATGATCTACAATGAGATCTTACATATATACAAACCCTCAACCATAAACAATTAGGTCAACCACTAGATAATAAACCAATTGCATAATTACAAAACATGTCATCCTTAGACCAAACAAACAATATCCAACACATAAGACATCCCAGAAACACATCAAGAGGTCCAATCCACATGTTACATTAAAGTCTGTCCATAACCTAGATCAATCGGGAGCCAGTATAGGTCCATATGCTACAAAAATGATCTCCATCTACCAAGTCTCGAACATGATCACCATCAGCATCCTAAATCTCCACCAGAAGCTACACCAACACCACTTATGCATATTATCAAAGATCTTCATCAAAAGCTCTGTCGATGAAACACTTGCTGGAACCAGAAGACAAGCTTCCAAGCAAATAGGATAGTGTCTGATCACCAGACCAAAACCAACTTACTGAATATGATCATGAGTATCATGAATAAGCCAATTTTATAACCAAACTATACTAGAGCCTATCGGATCATGCCAGATCCAAACCAACTAGAAACCACTCAACCTATCGAGACCAGAAGGGTGTCAGTAAAGCATCCAAATAGCTAGTGTTGGCATCAATGAAAAAACATCAATGCAACACATAATCAATTCCACCAAATGGCTAACAATATCCCCCTTTGGCATTGACGTCAACACTAGATGTGAAAAACATCTAAGTACCAAGAAATGCCAAACAAGTCTCCCCTAATAGAAGACAACCAAAAATCTCTCACATATAGTTATGAAATAAAGACCAAACTCCCCCTATGAATGATATCTCTGAAAATATCATAAATATCTCCCCCTAATGTATACAGCTTAAGTTTTTCTTTTTCACATTAATATCTCTCCCCCTTTGAAAGCAATGCCAGAAATTTGACATAAATATCAAAGCAAAAACATAAACCACTAAAACTCAAAGCTAACTACCCCCCCTGAGCAGTAGCATCCCCACATCAGTGTCAAAATGAATAGTATCTATGATAATGCATACCGGACTGATGCCAAACTGCATCAATCAAGTCTCTATCGGAGGGGCAGAAACTCCCAATCTGTCTCTCAGGTACTCAAATGATTCTTTAGGCAAAGGTTTAGTGAAGATATCTGCAATCTGGTCTTTAGTGTTCATATAAACCAGTCTAGCTTCATTTGCTTCCACCTTTTTCCTTCAAAAAGTTATACTTGATAGATATGTGCTTTGTCTCAGAATGAAATACTAGATTCTTTGATATGTCAATAGCAGCAGAGTTGTCATAGTGAATAACTACTGGTGCATTACAATCCACTTTTATATCCTTCAACATTTTCTTCATCCATAAAACTTGTGTATAGCTAGTAGCAACAACAACATACTCAGCTTTAGTAGTAGATAAAAAAGTACATGACTATTTCTTATTGATCCATGAAACCAACTTCTTTCCAAGAAAGAAAGCTCCACCAGAAGTACTTTTCCAGTCATCAACATCTCCAGCCCAATCAACATCTGTATATGCACAAAAAGTAAATTTATCATCCTTAGGGTACCACAAACCATAATCTGATGTACCTTGCAAGTATCTAAAAATCCTTTTCATCGCACTCTCATGATTCTCTCTAGGATCACTCTGAAATCTTGAAACAATACAAACAACATTCATTATGTCAAGCCTAGTCTAAGTCAAATAAAGAAGACCTCCAATCATAGATTTGTATCTTGTAGGATTTATTGGTGCAGAAACATCTTTTCTTGTCAATTTTTCACTTGGAACCATAGGAGTACTTACCGGTTTAGAATCTCCCATACCAAATTTATTCAACAATTCCTTAGCATACTTAGTTTGACAGATGAAAATACCTTTGTCAGTCTGAGTAATCTGCAAACCTAAGAAAAATTTCATCTCTCCAATCATAGACATCTCAAACTCTTTCTCCATGTTCTTAGAAAATTCTATGCATAATGTATCTTCATCTCCAAAAATAATGTCATCAACAAATACTTCAATAATCAGTATATCATCATCAGTGATTTTATAATATAAATTACTGTCAGCACTACCCTTAGTAAAACCAAGCTTCAAAAGATATTTATCCAACCTTGCATACCAAGCTCTAGGTGCTTATTTCAATCCATATAAATCTTTCCTTAACCTGCAAACCTTGTTTGTATCATTTGATAGTGAAAAACCACCAAGTTGCTCAATATAAACTTCCTCATCAAGATCCCCATTCAAGAATGCACATTTAACATCCATCTGATAAACCTTGTAGTTTTTATAAGCAGCATAGGCAAGAAATGATCTTACAGCTTCAATCCTAGCTACAAGTGCAAAAGTCTCTCCATAATCAATTCCTTCCTTCAGAGAATATCCTTTATAAACCAATCTAGCCTTATTCCTTATAACTTGACTATCCTCATTCAATTTATTCCTAAAAACCCATTTATCTCCAATAACATTCTTATTTTTATGTTGGGGAATCAAAGTCCATGTATTATTTTTCTCAATCTAATCTAATTCTTCTTCCATATCTTTCAAGCAATATTCATCTTTACATGCCTCAATTACTGATACCGATTCAACTTGTGAAATTAAACATACCTCATTAGTTGCCAATCTTCTTCTTGTCATTACTCCATTGTTCTTATCCCCAATGATCTAATCTTCTGAATGATTCAATCTCACATACCTAGGAGTCCTCTGACTCTTTGTTCCTCTTGCCTAATCTTCAGTTACTATAGAATTTTCTAATACTCCCGGAGTAACTGGTTCTACTCTTTGTTCTAGTAAAGGTGCTATCGGTTAAAATATAATCATTTGCACTGCCAGTTTGTTCTCATAAACTCTAATTTGACTTTTGTTTAGCTCATGTACTTTGACATTAGCACTCTCCACAATTCTTTGCAATCTCTTGTTATAACATCTATATGCCTTGCTTTCATTAGAATAACCAATAAATATGCCTTCATCACATCTAGGATCAAATTTGCTAATGATATCATCTCTCGTGATATAAAATTTACTACCAAAGATTCTAAAATACTTAACTATAGGTGTATTGTCAAACCATAATTCATAAGGTGTCTTACCGGTTTCTCCTTTGATGTGCACTCTATTAAATGTATAAACCATTATGCTCACTGCTTCTCTCTAGTAGATATGAGGTAGACTAGCTTCCATCATCATTTTTCTAAGTAGCATCCAAGATAGTTTTGTTCTTCCTTTTGACAACTCCATGATGTTGAGGTGTCTAGGGAGCAAAAAATTGTCTTCTTATACCATGGTTCTCACAAAAGTTATTAAACTCACTGGATGTGAATTTTCCACCATGATCTGAACTCAAACATTTAATCTTCAATCCTATCTCAGTTTCCATTTTATCCTTAAAAATTTTAAACTTTTCAAATGCCTCATATTTTTCCTTTAGAAAAGTAACCCACATCATTCTAAAAAAATCATCAATCATTAGCATGAAATAATTATCATGTTGAAAACTTTTAACTCTACGAGGGCCACACAAATCAGTATGAATAATATTAAGAACATCATTAGATTTATATTGTATACTCCTAAAAGATGTTCTAACTTGTTTACCCAGTTGACATTCTTTACATACTGGATTATAGGGCTTCATAATCTTAGGTATATCCCTAACTGCCTTAGTTGAACTGATCTTTATAATGCAATCAAAATTCACATGACATAGCCTTTTATGCCATAGCCAACTCTCATCAATATTTGTAATCAAATATGTCTTCTCACCAGAGTTCAAATGAAATGTGTTACATTTAGTCTGTGTACCGGTTGCAATCCCCAAACCAGATCTATTAATGATTTTGCATTTTTCATCCTTGAACTGTAATTGAAATCCCTTAGCCACGAATTGTCCTACACTCAAAAGATTATGCCTTAAACCTTCAACATAATAAACATTGTTAGTATTATTCTTACCATCAAATGATATAGTTCATTTTCCTTTGATCATATATGCTTTATCATCCCCAAATCTAACTAGACCACCATTATTGCAAATATAGAAACTTCCCTTTATCTCCAGTCATATGATGTGAAAAACCATTGTCAATTACCCATTCATCCTTGTCTTCAATTTTAGCAGCAAGTACCTTCTCTTTAGGTACATTCTCTTCCAGTGTCGGATCACCTTCCTTGATAGCTAGGAACACCCATTCCTTCCCTTTGCCAGAACCACTAGTAGATTCTTCTGCCTGTTCATCATCAGAATCACTAATGCCTTCCTCATCCATTAAGTAGCACGATTTTTCTCCATTTTTCTTGTACTTATACTTGTTCTGATATCCAGGGTTAGGCTTAAAATATCTTCTAACTCTTTCTTCAAATCTTGAATTCCTTTCATGACATCTAGATGTAAAATGACCAATCTTATTAAATGCAAAACATTTAAAAGGTGATTTTCCTTCATACTTACTTCCTACCAGTCCTTTAGGTACTCTTCTAGAAAATAGTGCTTCAAGTTGCTCAAACTCATCATATTCTCTCTTCATATCTTCCAATTCCTTTGCATATAAAGCTTTCCAATCTTTCTTATCAGTTATAGATGTAGATACATGAAAAGTAGGTCCAGTCTTCATAGCTCCAGAATATCCAAATTCTTCAAGCTTAAAAGAAGATAGTTTCCCAACCAAAGTATCTTTTTTGACAAATGTATTATCCATTGTTCTCAACTTATTAATAGCAGTAGCCTTCATCTTGTAAACCAGTGGTAGGGCTCTTATAACTTTAGAAACAATTTCATCTTCTCTTAGAGTTCCACCACAACATTGAATTCCCATAACAATCTCATTTACCCTTTCCATGAATGCAGTAATACTTTCATCTTATTCCATCTTTATATTTTCATATCTCACCCGGTAACCATCAAGTTTAGCAATCTTCACTGTAGGGTCACCCTCATTAAGAGTCTCCAACTTGTCTCATATAGCCTTTCCAGATGATTTGTCGGTTAATCCATTATTTGTTGATCAGAAAGTGCACACAGGAGGGCTTATCTTTCTCTACAATCATTCTCAAGCTCCTTATCCAGGTTTCTCAGAGGAGGATTTCCAGATGCCAGATTATAAGGTGTGACACCATTTTGCCTGATCTCCCAAATCTTCTTGCCAAGACATCTTGGATGAGTCTCCATCTGAATCTTGCATACTATGTAATTTTTTCCATCAAGACTAGGAATATCTCTCCAAAAGATAGCTCCAGAAGAACTAGATGAACTTGAACTGTAAGTTGCCATATGATCTTCCTCAAGCGGTTAAGCTTTCTGCAAAGAGGACCAAAGCTTTGATACCAATTGTTAGATAGTTCAAATAACCAAAAGACAATTGAGAGGGGGGTGAATCAATTGTCATAAAATACCAGAACCAAAAATATTAATACCGAAATAATAGTTAAACCAATTAAGCATAAAAAATAATCATAGAATAAATACCATCCACATGACACCAAGATTTATACGTGGAAACCTGATAAAGGGAAAAAGCATGATGGGAAGCCTACCCACAATCAGATAATACTTCTATAGTAAGTATGTGAATTACAATTGAGGGGCCTGCACTTGCAGGAAGGCCAATAGCCTAGAGCACACTGCTCATCACAAAAGGAGCCTCACTGAATACATAGGAATCTAGACTACAATCCAGAGAAGTGCTGAACTACAAAAGATATCATCTCCTATGCCTGAGTATAATTTTTATTAAGCTCAATATCGTAGGATTAAATCCTCTTACATAAACCCAATATGATCTCTAATGATTGACCAAATCCTCTGCTAGAATGATATTACATTACTCACAAATTACATATCCATATCCCTTGATCTCTAGCATATATATGATCTACAATGAGATCTTACATATATATATACAAAGCCTCGACTATAAAGAATCAGGTCAACCACCAGATAAAAAAACCAATTACATAATTATAAAACATGTCGGCCTTAGACCAAATAAACAATTTCCAACACATAAGACATCCCGAAAACACATCGAGAGGTCCAATCCACATGTTACATTAAAGTTGGTCCATAACCTAAATAAACCAAGACCCAATATAGGTCCATACACTACAACAATGATCTCCATCTGCCAAGTCTCAAACATGATCACCATCAACATCTTGAATCTTCACATAAAGCCAAGCTTCTAAGTAAACAGGATAGCATCCGATCACCAGACCAAAACCAACTTACTGAATATGAACATGAGTATCATGAATAAGCCAATTCCATAACCAAACTATACTGGAGCCTATTAGATTATGCCTAATCCAAACCAACCAGAAACCACTCAACCTACCAGGACCAAAAGGGTGTCGGTAAAGCATCCAAATAGCTAGTGTTGGCATCAATGACCAAACATCAATGTAACACATAGTCAATTCCACCAAATGGCCAACAAAACCGGTTATCTAAATCCCTACATAGGCCCTATCAATCTACAACTCTATTTAAGAAATTTAGTTGACCCCTTGGGCCAAAGCATAAACAAAAAGCCACATACATCAAAAGAATGCATTGAATAAAATAAACCCTTGGTTGATTTCACTCAAAAATTGATAGAATCATACAATGGAGTGAAATAGGTCAGAATTTTATTTCTATTGAATAAAATATTATTTTTGTCACATAATGAAATTTACATATAACTCCTTCAAGAACCTGTAGAAAGCTTCACACTAAATGCTTTTCATTTTCTTTGTAAATGACTTTATAGCTTGCTCACTTCACCTAGACTCACTACTGGAAACAGACAAGGAAACCCCAAGGAACAAGAAAATTTTGAACCCTTAAGAGACTCCCCAAATTCAAACCTGTCTAATGGCCTTGATTTTTCTTTTTATAGAAGAAAAGGGAGCAACAAGCTTCAAGCCAAGAGACACATGTCAACAATAGACTTACTCTCAGTAATTAGGCCTAAAAGGCCATATGCAGTTCTGTTACAATAATATTTCATATCCATGCGCTCACACCTATGAGTCAAAATTTTCAACTAAAAATTGGTAGAAGCAATACCACTTGAGCCATGTCATTATCATCCTGATGCCTTTAGATGGAGTGTGAGATGTTGTGTTCTATTCAATAGAGTGTTTCCCTTCTCAGAAGGGATACTGGGTCCTAGCAAGAAGAAAATTCGCCTCTAAAATAGAAGAGGACCTCAAGCCTTCATGCCCAGGATCATAAAAAGTGGAAGGAAGAGCTAAAGGGGAAACATAATATGTTGGGGAGGGGTTGTAGCTTCAATGCACTCACAGAGATGACTAGTTTCCACCCCCACCCAAACAAATCCTTCTTTCATTCCTTTGCAGGCTCCTTCTTCAAACCCCCTGCCATCAAGTGACATAATAGAAGCATAGGCTATTCCATGCATGTCCTTTCTTCGAAAGAAAAGGATTTCATGCCCCCTTTTGAAATCCTTCTCACTTTCACAACCCCTCTAGAAATCAACACACTCACACAAGAAAAACACCCATCCAGTATCACAAAGCATACAACAACTCCATGCATGATCCTGCTCAAACATCATCTTCCTTGCAGAAGAAAGAACTGCTCTAAGAAAATGAAAAGGATTCTTTTCTCTTCTAACAATTTAGTCACCACCCTACTATATTTATATTCAGAAATCACTTCATCTTGTGATGCTAATTCACCTAAAAAATCATCATTTTGGTGCTTTCAACTCAAGCTACCAGCTATGGATTGTAGAAGTTATGCTTATCATATCCACTACCTCCTGCTAAGGCTTATCCTACACAAACGATTTTGTTCTTATCTTATTCCTCCTTGAGTGTACAATTTCTACTTCAAAATCCCTATTAATAGGCAATCTTTGATTTCATCGGGGAACCCTTGATCCTTCAATTCCAACTCAGAAGTTATCTCAATCCCCTTATGCCTCTAAAATAGTCGTCCTTTCTTATTAAATCAATCCCAACTCAATAGAAACTTTCAAAGTAGTCCTTCAGGAATGAGTTAGCATCCAAGTATCCCAACTTGTTGCTATCTTGTTCCATGTCAAGAAAGCCTGCATTCTCTTTGTTCTAACCTTCCTACGCAGGTGACAAATAATACCCTTTTACTACCTTTTAAAAATTACTTTGAATCTCTCTCGTAGATCTTGCCCAGCTTGGCAAATCAAACAATCACTAATGGTCAATCTGACATTAAACTTCCATCGTGGCTTGTGGACCCATTAAACATGTGATGTTGCAGTGCCATATCATTTCCTAACTCAACACTATCAGTGAACCCACTATCGGTCTTCTTGGCCCACGTTGGACATGTGGCATCATCTCGTGATGCCATGACCCATAATCTCCTTGCATCTTCCTTCCTGAGGTTACAAGGAATGTTGGATCTATTCTCTCTTTACCTTGCAGCCATGGTGCCCACCAACTTTTGCAAATTAAAAAACAAGCACCTTTTCACCTAGATTATAACATCACCATCGATTTGAAACATGTGCAAATTGATGGAACCGCTAGTAACTCAGGTTTTACCTCTTCAGAACCAGTAATATGAGGACTTTGAATGGTCAAACCACTGGCTTACCCTTCTCCACCGAGGACACTTAGAATCATCCCGCGATGTCACGGTCTTTATCTTCCTTGCATTTTTATCCATGGGGAAGCATGGACCATAGGATGTTTTCTTCCTTTATCCACCTATTGAAGCATTAGAAATTTAGACTTAGGAAAAATATAAAGGGGCTGACTGAAAACAACTTAATGTTTAGGATATACAATGGCCTACCAACGGTAACCAACCCTTGGCTTAAGTGGAAAAAGGTAACGATGAAATATAATAGGCTTAAGGTTTTTCTTTCAGAAGACTTAATAAAAAATTCAAAAACCCTAAATGCTAGACCTTGAACTTTGACAGAGGGCAAAATAAATCTAGAATGACCAATATTTTGACTCAAGTATGAAAACATCCTGTCCAGTCATGTTTAGGACTATCAGTGGCTCTAGTTGGGGATGATCATTACTTAGGAATGATGTGAGAATTCTAGAATCTTTGATGAAGCAGATCATATGCAGAGACAACCAAAAAGTAGTTACTTGGACATGGCAACTTCAGTAGAAAGGAAACTAAACTACTTATATACAAAACCTAACTAATGCTCATGGATAATAATTACTTTAAGAAAAGTAGAGCTTCAAGAACTATCCATGAACAGGCAATCCAAGAGGGAAATGATAATCATTCCATAGGGCATAGAGTCAGAAAAGACTACTTTACCCCAAGTTGCTTGTGGCCTGAAGGTCAAACCACATATGATGGCCCTAGGCCATCTGTCAAAATCAACCAATACTTTCCCCTATCATAAACATGGTTCTCCTCTGAAAGTATTAAAAAAAATATAATAACATAGTTGGAATGTCATTTACCAAACCTGTTGGCATTTTTTGTCTAACTACCATGTTTAAATTTATCATTACACTCACTGCCAAACCTTTGAAACTTATGCAATGGTTTTAAATATTGGTCACCTTGTGACACATATGTGTTGTGCTGAATGTAGCATATATCCTAAATAAAACTAATATCACACTTTGTAAAAACATCATTTAGCTAAAAGAAGAAAGACTCATATTTTGGCACACAACTAAGAAAATAGGCTTAGTTTAAAACATTAGTCTGCTCATCGAAAAGGGAACTCCCAAGAGAATCCACTATCCCATTGTTCATAATAACCAAACTGCTATCAAGAGTTGGAAAAGGATCACAATTGATCCTTTCATGTAACTGCAAATCATTAAGCCTAAGAAAAACTTTAGCCTCTTGCTCTGAATCCCATTTGATGTCAACAATATCAGCAATAGAAAGAAACTCATCATCTTCATTCAACATCAATTCGGGTATCACATCCTGGTCTTCATAATTATCAACTTCACAAGTTGATGCAGTAATACCTAGACTTTCAATTATCTCTGCATACAAAGGGTTAAGAACCATATGAAATCCCTTCTTAAAAACATTATGGCAAAGCACCAGCTAATCCATACTTGCATCCTCATCAAACAATGCATTAAATTTTTCACTAAAACCACTGTCAATCTTATTACCAAATTCATTTTCATTGGGAACCAAGGAGTCACAATCTAAACTAGAATAACTCCCAACATTATAATCCTCACAATATAAATGCTCAATATCATGATCCTCATAGGCTTCAGTATAGTTATCAAGACTATTTTGACCCTTTTCAACTACATCCTTCTCAACTATACTAGCCAATTCAGAGACATTTTGGTGATCGGAACATTGAAAAACAATCTCATCCTTAGTGTGAAAAGTGTCTTGTAATGGGGCACCTTCTTCATTGGTACACACCATATAGCTGTCTATTGCAATAACATCATCAACTAAAATTGATGGCACCATATCATTCAATTTCTCATCATCACATATAATTGATTCATGTGAGAATGAATCAATGTCATCAAAATCTTACACATCAGCACTATTTTCATCAGATATGTAACTTTTCAATTCTTCTTCATACAAGCTATTAGATTCATCTGAAATGTAAGACTACAAAAGGACCTTTTGTGTGCTCTTCTTACTGGAAACATTAGTGTTGCTATCACATGGTATAGTAACTAAAATTACCTCCATTTCTGTATCAGTTATGTCATATAATTTCTCATCAACCTTCTCTTTAATAACATGAGGAATAACCACTGTCTGGGACAAGTTCTCTTAACTCACATTTTTGTACAAATCATTGGTCATAACAGGGTTAATGTTATTAATAGGGATGTAGATGCTTTGACATTAATCTTCATCTTTTGTCTTGTACCTTTCTTCGACATCTAATGTCTTGGGATAACATACCCTTGTAGATAAATAACCCTTAGGGATTCCATATTTCAAGTTGTTCTCAATGTCCATTGTTGTCCTATAAGCTTGATGCATGGTTTTAGGATATTTGTCTCTCAGCAAATAGCTCATTTCCTCATCAAATGCAACCAGGTAAACAACCAGACACACTACATCACTTGGCCTATAACGGCTAGGAATATCATCCAATGTCCTGGAAAATCTAAAATTGAAAATAGGAACTAGATCATCCTCTTCCTTTTGAATACCCATGAATCTTCTCATAACTGAACTGGGGTCAACTCTTTCACCAAATTGTTCCATGAAGGCTATCTTTAGTTTATCCCATGAAGAGACAGAACATGCTGGCAAATAAGAAAACCAATCTCTAGAATTTTCCTTCAAAGATTGAACAAAAAGCTTCATGAAGACGTCTTCTTGACTTATCTCAAAATCTCCCATCAATTCAGAAAAATCATGTAGATGTTGACGTGTTGATTCTGATATTTTCCCATTGAATTATGGTAAATGTTCCCTAACCTTAAAAGGAATAGGGTTTTGGAAACCTTGAATACCATAAAATCTTAATGGCTTATATCTTTCCATAATGAAATCTCTCTTGTGATTTGATAGAGGTTGCATAATTTGCACATTTATATTTGATATTTCATAGGGATGTATAGGCAAACAATGCATTTTTTCGTTCATCTCCCTACTTCTTTCCTTTATCACAATCTTAAAATATTACAATGCATAGCTCAAAACATACTTCATCCAACTTAATACAAAATTTGAATATTGTATCACAGAAGTATGTAAAATAATCAATATTATTCCCTTTCTTAGTGCTTTACTCACTTAATAGGGAAACAATTTCTACATATGATTTTCATGAAAATATATTTGACTCATGAAAATTAAAAATACCTGCAAGTTTTGTAGCTGTTGTTGTCTTCTTTAACTGGGTATTTGAAAAATCACCTTCAATTATTTAAATCTTTAACACTGATCTTTGACAGAGTCGCCACCTCCTTGTAGAGGACAAATATTTGAACAGCTGGAATTTCTTCACAGGTCAAATTTGTTTCAAAACTAGCACTAAACACCTCCTTATCATCATATGGAATCACATGGATTCCTTCCTCAACTTGTCAGGGCACTTCATCACAAGAGCTCAAATTTGCTTCATCTCTTCTACAAATTCTTTAGTTCTTCTTCAGTTCTTCTTCAAATAATGCATACCAGTGCAGAGATCTCATACTTTCCACTCACAAATTGTGAGGTATTATGTAGTAATCATGAAAAATGGATAGATCTAGACAGACCTTACATTGAAAGATGAATTACAATAGATTCTCTGGCAACATTTATGAGAATTGACTCAAATGACAAGGGATGAACTTAATAAGCTCATGAATCTATAAGGCAAAATAATTTGGGTCCTATGATGCAGGAGCAAAGCTCAACCATCAAATCATAGAAAGACATGGAAAACTCTATGACTCGGATGGGTCATTGTATGAAATAATTACAGCTCAATTCTTTTCTAGAGATTCCAAACAACTATTTCCCCAGCAGAGTCATCATTTTTGTTGGTTCCCAAAATGGATTTTATGCTTTGAAAGCCACCAATAGACTTAATCCAATTTCCATGAAATGGCCAACTTCATTCATGGAAACTATCATGAGGATTGGACCAACTACGACAAGGATACAAGATCCTTCTACACTTTGGGGCCTGCAAAACCTGGGAGGGTAATCCCTTTAGTGAATTTCTTGATCTCTCCACCATACTCAAAGACTCACTAAAACAAAGAAGATTTTCTTGTAAGCCAGCTCAACAATAGGGAGAATTCTTGAGGATGGCAAGTCCTCCAGTGATCCTCAACCTAACTGGAGCATGAGATAGGTAAGATAAACAATAACAAAAATGTAAGGTATTATGATAATCAACAAATTATAGTGATTCATCAGTGAATTTTGAAACAAGACTGATATTTAAAGATAGTTTCAAGAGGTGATTAGTACATTACTCCATTGGGCACCTGAAGATATAAAATATAAACTGAAAATGCGACAAAACTTCATCTAATAGTATAAGATCTAAGATAATGCTTCCTTACAATATATTTCATTTACAATCCCAACCCAAACTACTTATCTAAATCCCTACATAAGCCCTATCATTTTGCAACTCTATTTAAGAAATTTAATTGACCCCTTGTGTCAAATCATAAACAAAAAGCCACATACATCACAAAAATGCACTGAATAAAATAAACCCTTGGTTGATTTCACTCAAAAACTAATAGATTTATACAATGGAGAGAAATAGGTCAGAATTTTATTTCTATTCAATAAAATACTACTTCTGTCACATAAAGAAATTTACATATAACTCCTTCAAGAACCTGTACAAAGTTTCACACTAAACGAGTTTCATTTTCTCTGTACTTTACAACTTGCTCACTTCACCTAGACTCACTACTTGAAACAAACAAGGAAACCCCAAGGAACAAGAAAATTTTGAACCCTCAAGAGACTCCCCAAATCCAAACCTGTCTAATGGCCTTGATTTCCCATTTTATAGAAGAAAAGGGAGAAACAAGTTTCATGCCCAGAGACACATGTCAACAACAGACTTACTCTAAGTAATTAGGCTTGAAAGGCCATATGTGATTTTGTTACAACAATATTTTATATCCATACACTGGCACCTATGAATCAAAATTTCCAACTGAAAATTGGTAGAAGCAAAACTACATGAGCCATGCCATTATCACCCTAATGCCTTTAGATGGAGTGTGAGATGTTACGTTCTATTCAACAAAGTGTTTCCCTTTTCAGAAGGGATACTAGGTCCCGATAAGAAGAAAAGTCACCTCTAAAATAGCAGAGGACCTCAAGTCTTCATGCCTAGGATCATAAAAAGTGGAAGGAAGAGCTAAAGGGGAAACATAATATGCTGGGGAGGGGTCACAACTTCCATGTTGTCATAGAGATGACTAGTTGCCACCCCACCCAAACAAATCCTTCTTTGAGTCCTTTGCGGGCTCCTTCTTCGAACCCCCTGCCATCAAGTGATAGAGTAGAAGCAGATGCTATGTCATGCATGACCTTTCTTCATAAGAAAAGGCTTTCATGTCCTTTCTGGAAATAAACACATTCACACAAGAAAAACACCCATCTAGTATCACAGAGCATACAACAACTCCATGCACAATCCTACTCAAACATCATCTTCCTTGTAGAAGAAAGAATTGCTCTCATAAAATGAAAAGGATTATTTTCTCTTCTACCAATTTAGTCACCACCCTAGTGTATTTATAATCAAAAAACACTTCATCTGGTGATGCTCTCTCACATGAAAAATCATCATTTTGGTGCTTTCAACTCAAACTGCCAGCTATGGATTCTAGGAGTCATGCCTATGAAATCCACTGCCTCCTGCTAAGGCTCATCCTACGTGAATGATTTTGTTATGATCTTATTCCTTCTTGAGTGTACAATTTATGCTTCATAATCCCTGTCAATAGGTGATCTTTGATTTCATCGAGGAACCCATGATCCTTCAATTCCAACTCAGAAGTTATCCCAATCCCCTTATGCCTCTGAAACAGTTGTCCTTTCTTATCAAATCAATCCCGACTCAGTAGAAAATTTCAAAGCAGTCCCTCAGGAATGAGTCAACATCGAAGTGTCCCAACTTCTCATTATCTTGTTCCATGTCGACAATCCTGCATTCTGTTTGATCTAACCTTCCTGTGCCTATGACAAATAATACCCTTTTATTACCTTTTAAAAATCAGTTTGAAAATTTGTCGTAGATCTTGCCCATCTTGGCAAATCAAATGATCACTAATGGTCAATCTGACATTGACCTTCCAACGTGGCTTGTGGGCCCATTAAAAATGTGATGTAGCAGTACCATATCATTTCTTAACCCAACATTGTTACTGACCCCATTGTCGGTCTTCTTGGCCCACCTTGGACATGTGGCATCATCTCGTGATGTTGTGGCCCATAATCTCCTTGCATCTTCCTTCCCAAGGTTACAAGGAACGTTGGATCCATTCTCTCTTTACCTTGTAGCCACGATGCCTGCCAACTTTTGTAGATTAAAAATCGAGGACCTTTTCACCTAGATTATAACATCATCATCGATTTGAAACACGCGCAAATTTATGGAACTGCTAGTAGCTCAGGTTTTACCTCTTGAGAACTTGTAATATGAGGACTTTGAATGGTCAAACCATCATCTTACCCTTCTCTATCGAGGACACATGGCATTGTCTCATGATGTCATGGTCTTTATCTTCCTTTCATTTTCATCCATGGGGAAGCACAGACCATAGGATATTTTCTACCTTTATCCACCAATCAAAGTATTAGAGCTTTAGACTTAGGAAAAATATAAAGGGGCTGGCCGAAAACAACTTAATGCTTAGGAAATACAATGGCCCCACCAACGGTAACCAACCCTTGGCTTAAGTGGAAAAAGGTAAGGATGGAATATAACAGGCTTAGGGTTTTTTTTTCACAAGACTTAATCAAAAATTCACAAACCCTAAACCCTAGACCTTGAACTTTGATAGAGGGAAAAATAAATCTAGAATGACCAATATTTTGACTCAAGCATGAAAAATTCCCATGGAGTCATTTTTAGGACTAAAAAAACAAAAATATGCTCCTCCTGACAACATCAATCCATTATTTACTATCCCTGAGAGGTAGCTTAGGTTACCTTAAAATTGATATAGCAAAAAAAAACCATAGTCAATGATCTATATTAGTATTTAGGTGTCATCAAACTTGTAAATCCTTAATTTATTATTTTCCTAATCTCTTTTATAATTTATTGTAAGAGTTTAAACCATTTAACCAATGGTGGTGAAAGAGATCATGTAAAGGCAAAGTTACTTTTACTATTTGTCCTCTAGGAAAAGGATAAAATAGCTAGGTGTATCCTCTTGTAATCCTCTATGTTGAGGTAGTTGGACACTTGTTAGGGTTTTTAAGAGAATATATGATGGTTATGTTAATCATTATTTATTCTATGACAATATTTATGATGAAACCCTTACATAGGTGCCCATGCATGAGAGATACCTTGTGACAGTTGTAAGAGCATTTGTAAGAGGTTATTTTGTGTATTTTTTACTCATTTCAAGAAGATACATGTGATTTTTTCTAGTTTTTTTTGTAGTCTATTGTTTGGTGACACCATGGTTGTAGTCATCCTCACAAATCTCTATAAATTGGGGCCTTAATCTAGAGTTATTTATTTAGTCTTGTTTAGTTTCTAGGATAACGCTAGGCTGCCAGATTTTATAGAGGTCTACAAGAGAAGCGCATTGTTGTTTTAATATTCATTTGACTAGTAATATACTTGCTTCTCTTTCTATGGTGGAGTCTTTTCTTGAAAGTTCCCACATAAATTTGGCGTTTCATTTAAATAATGGTTTTCATGTTCTTAAGTTTTGATTCTACAATCACTTTGACAAGGGTTAATCTAGTTTCATATTTGCAATAATATTCATTTAATATTCATATTTCAAGATTTCTTCACCTTATTTAAAAATATTTAATATCAAAGCTAGTGGTTTTGTTGAGGAGACACCTTTGTCTATAAGTGTTGAACTATTTTTGTTATTTTAGGAGCTTTTATTTTGTGGGTGTTTTTGCAGATTTGAGAAAGGTTGTATATGATGGCCTCCACCTATCGTCAATATATGGAGAAGTTCAATGGCATTGGTTACAATTTGTGGTTTAGTTTAAAGTTGAGGATCCCATAGAAGAGAGAAACTAATAGTTGCTACTTTCAAAAGAAAATAAACCAAAGGATTCTTCCTTGACAGATGATGAGTGGAAAAAGTTAGACAAGAAGGCATGAGGAACTATTTGGTTGTGTCTTTCTAACTCAATCCTCCTCAATGTGTCTACAAAAGATATTGAATACAAGCTATGAAGGAAAGTAGGTGATATCTATCAAATTAAGAGTTCATCTAACAAGCTTTATTTGAAATGACATTTTTATTCTTTGAAAATGATGGATGTTGATTATATTGCTGAACATTTGAATGCTTTTCATTTGATTTTAAGTCAACTTGCGTAAATAGATCTTAGTATTGAAGATGAAAATAAATGTATTCTTCTACTTTGCTCTTTTCTTAATTCTTGGAAATTCTAATTGTTACAATAAGGAGTGGTGGTGTAAAGCCTAAGATGGACAATGTGATTCCCATATTTCTTTTCGAAGAGATGAGGAGAAAGACCATGATTGTTGTCTCCCAAAATGCCTTGCATGTTCGAGGAAGGCCTAAGGAAAAATGTCATAAAGTGGATAAAAATAAGGATAGGTCAAAAGGATGTTCTAAGACACTAAATAAGAGAAGACTGAAGTGTTGGAACTATGGTAAAAGACAACATGTGAAGGAGTAGTGCAGAAACAATAAAAAGAGTATCGAAGATTCCACAGATAAGTCCTCAGATGATGGTGATTTTGATGCTTTATTTATTTTAGCTAACTCTATTAGTAATGATGTTTGGCTTGTTGATTGAGGTGCTTTCTACCATATGACTCCTCACAAGGAGTGGTTTTTTTAGTATAAAGGATATGATGGAGTAATATTTTTCTTGTTGATGATACCTTGGTGAATATTGTTGGCAAAGCAAAGGTAAAGTTGTCTTTCAGTGATGGGAGGATTGTTTCTATTGATAATGTTTTACATATTTGATATCTTGCAAGAATTGTACTTTATGTTTCCAAGTTAAATGATTCTAGAATGCATGTGATATTTGGTAAGTCTGCCTATAGGCTGGTAAGGGAAGTTTGGTAGTGGCTAAAGGATCTCAAACAAGGACTTTATTTAAGCTATATGCTTATACTTTTTTGTAATTCAACTTTTTCTACTAGGATGTAGTGCCCCTCCTTGTTTCACCTTTGTTTATGCATCAATAGACTTGCATAGACTCTTTGATGCTGTTTTGATTTATACTTATAACTCTATCTATGTTTGGATGCTTATTGATGATGCTAGAGATTTCTATACTGACACTTGATACTTTCTACATTATTATGATGGATGGACTTAAATTTGGTAATTTTAATACACTAATTATATCTATATATATATATATATATATATATATATTGTTTATGATGATATCTTGTTGATGCTAACCCCACTTCATGATTATATTGGATGAGTTGATGCTATGATTGTTGTGACTATACACTATTGTATTCCTGATTGAGAGGATGTCATGTCACTCATTGTGAGCATGATATGATGTTGTGATTCTCTTTACTTGTCTCAGCATTTATGATATATACGTTATTATATATGTTATCATAAATGTTTTGGTGATGACAGGTTTGCAGGCACCAAACATAGACTCCACCCAGCTTCACAGGTTTGAGCGTGTCTTTATCTCAATGGCAAGTTGATCGAAGATGACATGAAATCCCATTATATACTCTAGCTTTAGCTAGTACCCTGTTAGTTGGTGTTTTGATTGAGAGTTGCTATGTGTAGTGTCATGTGGTATTTTATTTTACCCTATGTTGGGTTGTCTTGAGGAGTTATGATTACTAATTAATTAATTGGTCTATATAGTTTTTGAATAATGGAAAACATGTTTTGATGGGCCCCTGGAACCCAATACAACCAAAAGATCAAAAGATATACATTAAAGCGCAGCAAAACGCAAAAGACAACAACTAAGAAAAGGACAACTGACAATAAAAAAAGCCAACAAACTAGAGACAGCTAACTAATTGGTCTATATAGTTTATTAATATTAAATTAAATTAATGGATGACATTGATATTTAATATAATGATGTATTTAATTATTAAGGGTTATTATTTATTAATGTTATTTTGTGGATCATAGTATTTGACATTTATAATTATGCATGAAAGATTATTTATTTATTTATTATATTTAATATATGTATGTGGGAAATATTAATGGTATTGAGTTTAAGTTATATTGGTTGGAGCATTTATATCTATTCATACATCTAATTATTTGTTATTGTTTATTTATTTTTTTATTGCCAGCTTATCTATTATTGGTTATTTATTTGTTATTATTGGCCCTCTTGGAAGTTGTGTTTGTGAGATAATATTATTTAATTATTTCTTTCTTTCATTATTTATGTTATTTATATTATTTTTATGGTTTAACATTTATTGGGTTTTTGATTTATTTATTTTATATATTGATTAATGGGTTTATTTATTATTTAATATTGTTTATTCTTCCTACTCGAGGGGCTGCAAGAAGTTGAGTCCCACTTTTGGGCAAAAAATGGAAGTGTTTTCCCTATTTTTCAAATTTTCTATCGATTGATGTCAAAATAAATGAGGCACTTAGAGATTGAATCTCAAAAAACTTCAATATTAGAAAAAGTAGTGCTTGGAGTCTAATTTTCAAATATATAATTTATTTCAATACCCACATGGTATAAATTGCTTTTTAGTAAGCATGTTTAAAAACCACTTTTTCAAAATGCATGTTTCAGGACCATACCACATGTGTACGACCACCATATTTTGACATAAACAAATGAATTTTTGCAAATCCTTTTGGAAAAAGATACCTAAGACACCAAATATTTGTTGGAAATATGGATGGAGTAACTGAGAGGGGAGGGGTGAATCAGTTACCACAAAAATAAATCCACAAGTCCCTTAGATGTCTTAAATATAAACTGATGAAACTCGGTAAATTAACTTATCATTGTTCATTAAACATTAACATGCACAAAACAAATAACATGAACACAAGTAACACCAGATATAACGTGGAAACCCAATTTTGGGAAAACCACCAATGTAACTAGTTACTGATTTTCACTCTTCTGAAGTGAGCCCTGTTAGGAGCCAACCCTGTTAAAGGTTACAAAACACACTATTAGTTGTGACCCTGTTAGAGGATTTAATCACCCTGCTAGGAGTGGCCTTGTGAAAGGTCTTAAGAACAATTCAACCGAATTGTCACCTTGTCAGAGGATTTACAAAAATGGTTGTTAGACCAACTCAGTTAAGAGATTTCGGTATCACTACTACAATGGTTAGAAAGCAACAATGAAGTGATCTGAATTAAATACAACTTATCTTGCTGATACAGATCTCTATTCTGTGCCAATAGATCCTTACTGATCACATATATCTTTTCTGCACCTCAAGGATATCACTGATCCTTCATCAGAATTCGCACATTTCTGCTCCTTCACATTTCCATACTTCTCACACTTCCTCACACTTCGCAACTTGATCTCTCATATATATCATTCAGGTTACCAAGTTGGCCCAATTACAAGTTAATAAATATTACATAGGTCGGCTACATATACAAGTTTCAATAAATATTGCTTCGGTCGGCTGCATAAACATTTCACTGATGCTCGGTGAACACTGCTGATTCTTCAGTAACCAACTGAACTCGGTAAGTACTGTGAACTCGGTAAAGACTGACTTTCCTTCACATATTCTTCGAAGACCGACTGAACTCGGTAAAGACTGACTTTCCTTCACATATTCTTTGAAGACTGACTGAACTCGGTAAAGACTGACTTTCCTTCACATATTCTTCGAAGACCGACTGAACTCGGTAAAGACTGACTTTCCTTCACATATTCTTCGAAGACCGACTGAACTCGGTAAAGACTGCGAACTTGGTATAGCATTCTGGAGTGCTAGGTAGACTCTGTAACTTGCTTCTCTTACCATCTGAACTCGGTAGACTCTGTCTAACTGCCTTGCTGAACATTCTGAGCTCGGTAGACTGATATGACATTTGTGTAACATCAAAGACAATACACAATTAAACAATTGTATCCAACAATATTGATGAGAGTGTTTTTTCTTATTTTTTTATTGAATATATTTTTTTTATTAATTTTTAATTGACTATAAAGTACATTTTCAAAACATCTGGTGTACGGCCACCACAATTTGATGAAATTTTCTTTTTTTATTTTAATCTTCAAAATAATTGTTTTTATATTGATGTCATATAATTTATTTCCCAAAAAACCTTTAAAAAAAAGTTATTAAAGTTTTACTGAACCTCACTATTTAACATTTAGGCACCACTTTTGATTAATAAATAATGCAAAAATAATAAAAATAATCATATCACTATGAAATTTACATTTTTGAAATTAGGACAGTGAGAACTCTAACGGGTTTTTCCTTTCATCAAAAAATACGATCAGGAACACCTTCAAAAAATTATGGCAAGGCAGAAATCTGGTATTCCAATGCCTTAGCCATTTTTTGGGAGGTGCAAGCATAGGCTTGGTCCCACCAAGCCTAACTCGAAGCCAAAACTGAGGCATAGGTGTGTTTTCCGCTCTATCTTTTATGAAATAAGTGCTTGTTATTTAAAATTCAAAAAATGGGCACCCATTTTGAATTTTGTAGCATTTTTAGAAACGTGTGCCCATTTCTAAAAATCGTGCACCCGTTTCTCTATGGTGGTCTGATCCTAAATGGGCACCCAACTTTCAAAATGTATGCTTGTTTTATTTTTATGGGTCAGGGCCTCGAAGCTAAACGGGTGTCCGTTTCTTAAAAAATGGGCACTCGTTTCTAGTGGTAAACTGTTTTGCTCACGGACTTCCACGAAATTGGGACCCAACTTCTTGCACCCACCCACCCATTTATTTATTTATTATTTATGTTACCTACCCTCTCTCATTATTGGTTGTAAGGTTGGAGATTGTAATAATATTATTTTATATTATTGTTGTTTTAATTTTCTAGATGGTTGGTAATAAATATATTATTTTGGATTATTTTGATCGAGCCTTTGATTTATTGGGTTCATTTTACTAAAAATTTATATTTTATTTATTGGTTATTATTATTTAATTTCCATTTTCCCATTTGGTTTAATTATTTATCTATTATTTAATTATTTACCCTAACTAACCTATTTTATTGTTGGTTGAGATATTTGGGTAAGTTAAGTAATATTATTTATATTTTTCTTAGCTCTAATTTGGGTAGGGGTTTGTATGAATATTATATTTCTAATTATTTTTATTGACCGACATATTCTATAGTTTGCATTTGATTTTCTATATATTGTGTTTTCTGTGTATTTGCCTAGGTGGGCTTTCTGGATGCAGTTTTTGTGATCGATCAAGGATTCTGGATTTTGGTTGGAGCTTGGCTTGGATATGGATTTTTATTCATCAATTTTCTTAGACCTTCTCTTCATTTTTTCAAGTTGGATATTTTTCCCATCTTTGTATTTGAATTTTGAAAAGACTGTATGTGCAGTGTTTGTGAAAAGATTGTCTATGGGCTGGGGAAATTGTTATTGCAAAAATATAATAATAAAGCTTGATAGATCTTATATGCGGCTATAGTTCTATTCTTTTTATTTTGGAGTATTGTGGAAATATTTTGTTTTCCATTTGGTTGAATTGATTATGTATTGCATTGATGTTTTGTCATTGATGCCAACACTAGCTATTTGGATGCTTTACCGACACCCTTTTGGTTGGTTTGGATCCAGCATGATCTGGTAGGCTTCAGTATGGTTTGGTTATGGAATTAGCTTCTTCATGATACTCATGTTCATATTCTGTCATTTGGTTTTGGTCTAGTGATCGGATGCTATCTGGTTTGCTTGGAAGCTTGGCTTGTGGTTCCGGTGAGGCTTTCACCAACAAAGCTTTTAATGAAGATCTTTAATGAATTGCATAAGTGGTGTTGGTGCATCTTCTGGTGGAGTTTCAGGATGTTGATGGTGATCATGTTTGAGACTTGGCAGATGGAGATCATTTCTTTAGCGTATGGACCTATATTGGGTCCCGGTTGATCTAGGTTATGGACTGGTTTAATGTAATGTGTGGATTGGACCTCTCGATGTTTTTTTGGGATGTCTTATGTGTTGGCTAATATTTGTTTGGTCTAAGGTCAACATGTTTTGTAATTATGTAATTGGTTTATTGTCTAGTGGCTGACCTGATTGTTTATGGTTGAGGGTTTCTATATATATATGATGTAAGATCTCATTGTAGATCATCATGGTATGGTATATGGATATGTAATGTGCGAATAATGTAATATCATTTAGGAAGAGGATTTGATCGATCATTGGAGATCGAATTGGGTTTATGTAAGAGGATTTAGTCCTCTGGTATTGAGCTTAATCAAAATTGTACTCGGGCATAGGAGATGCTATCTTTGCAGTTCAACACTTCTCTAGATTATAGTCTGGATTTCTATGTAGTCAGTGAGACTCCTTTTGTGATGAGCATTGCACTCTAGGCTATTGGACTTCCTATAAGAGAAAGCCCCTCAATTGTAATTCACATACTTACTGCAAAAGTATTATCTAACTATGGGTAGGCTTCCCACCGTGGTTTTTCCCTTTACCGGGTTTTCCACATATAAATATTTGTGTCATGTGGATGGTGTTTATTATGTGATTGTTGTTCATGCTATATTGGTTTAACTAGTATTTTGGTATTTAGTTTAAGCATTCCGGTATTAATTTTTTGGGTTCCGGTATTAAAATTTTAATTGCTTAAGGTTTTGGTAATCTATGACAACTAATTCACCCCCCGCCTCTCAGTTGTCTTCTAGTTATTTGAACTATCTAACAATTGGTATCAGAGCTTTAGTCCTCTATGTAGAAAGTTTAACTGCTTGAGGAAGATCCTATGACGACTAACAATTCAAGTTCATCTAGTTCATCTGGAGCTATCTTTCTAAGGGGTATTTCTAGGCTTGATGGAACAAATTACACAATATGGAATATTCAAATGGACACTCATCTGAGATGTCTTGGCAAGAAGATTTGGGAGATCACACATAATGGTGTCACACCTCATAATCTAACATCTGGCAATCCTCCTCAACAAACCTGGATAAGGATCTTGAGAATGATTGTAGAGCAAGAGAAGCCCTCTTATGTGCACTTTCTGATCAACAAAATAATGGGATTAACTGATAAATCATCTGGAAAGGCTATATGGGATAAGTTGGAGACTCTTAATGAAGGTGACCCTACAGTGAATATTGCTAAACTTGATGGTTACCAGATGATATGAAAACCTTAAGATGGAAGAAGATGAAAGGATTACTGCATTCATGGTGTTATCACTCAAATTGTACCCATAATGCATAAGCTGAAAGCTCAATCAACTTGGTGACACATGGGATAATTATTAGGCCTATGGGTTGCCTATAGTGAGAATTAACCTCCAGATGAAGGGTTGGTTTCCTGTGAATATCTTTAAATTATTTACCAAGAAAAAGGATAGGAACTAGAAAAATGAAACTAAAATGACTTTGTGAATGCTAAACTAAGGTGATGCACCAATATGATATCTCAAAATGAAAGAGATACACTCCTAAAAACACCAATCTGCATAAATAGATTCCTAGTTCACAACACATAAATATTTCATGCAAAGGATTCAAACTCAAGAAATTAAATGGAAAGAAAAAAACTTTCACAATCAACCAAATGAATCAATTAATACAATGCACAACCTGTGACTTACAAATGAGACAAAAACTTTAAAGGTTATCTAGACAATAACACAATAAACTAACTCTCAATCATGAATAAGAAAATGAACTCCAAAGATATAAGGCATAAGTTGATGAATTTATTCAGTATTCTATCATAAAACTGCACAGGAGCTACAAGAATGTATTCTCTACCAAAACCAGCAAGAGAATGATCAAGAACTAGTGAAGAAAGATAAAACTTTTTTGCTTTATACAAAAACCTTCCAAAATGCAGAGGAAAGATGACTCCCAATCAACTCAAGATGAACCCCCACTAAAAATATCTTCTCTAAAAGCTGATCCTCGAGCAAAAATGAAAAGCCACCAAAATAGGCTTCAAAACATGCAAAAATGTGGGTAACTTATCTCAAACTCTTGGTCAACTAGAGGTTGACCCATGTGGCACTCAAACTCAAGCCTTATCACCTCAAAATGAGAAAAACTCATGTAAACCTGCACTCAAGCTCAAATCCGACCCCAAACTGCACGATGACTTATCCTCATGATGAGTTTGATCTTTTAGCATGCATGCATACTAGGAAGTTTTCTCAAGTAAATATCTAAAACACATCATAATAAACACTAAGTGGATTCATAATTTATCCAACTAGATATTTTTTATAATTTTTCATATTGTGTCTACATGCTAAAGACCAAACTCAAAGTGCCTATTAAGATGCTAATGTTAATTACCTTCACACACACACACACATACACACACACACACACACACACACACACATATATATATATATATAAGGATATAGACATTAAAAATATTCCTATATATGTGTGTGAAAATAATTAATAATAATAATAATTAATTACTATACTAATATTGGCTCATGATTTGTTGTTTTATTTGCCAATATTAATATATAATTAATAATTTACATATAATAAAAGAAAAACATCTCTTACAAAGGTTAAGTCTTAAAAGACTTAAGGGTTTTAAAGCCACCCCACAGCTATTACACGATATGCATCTATTTGTTTCTTAAAACAAATAAAAGAAAAGGAGAAACTCACGTTAAATATAGGGCATGCATCAAGATTGAAAACCCTAAGTAATTTTGCATATGTGAAAAACTTCAACCACCTACATGCTATGCGAGCTCAAAGTAGGGCTTGATCTGAGGCTTTGAAATTTGAACTGGATGGTATGCTTCTCTCCTCATCAATTTTGTCATTTAGAAAGAGATTTATTGCAAAAAATTTCTTCATTTTAAATCCATGCATGCATAGGGTTTTCAAAAAATAAATTTTTACATGTGCACCTTCTGTGCATGAGCTTGGACTGTAGTTGTGCTTTGATATTATATCTCTATCTCTCCTTTGCTTCAAAAATAGTCTACTATGTAAAGAAGCTCTTGTTTATTGTTTGAGGTTTATGTGCATGAATACACTATTACAAGCTCTATTATTTACTATAATCTATAAATGCTCCTTACATTCTCTTCCCGGTGATGAATTTCATGATATTGATCACTGTTATATTTCAGGCCGCATGAATACTTCGTGTTTTCTATGTTTTGTAGCTTTTTATAGCTCTCTGTGATGTCGATCTAACATCTCTTCAATCATATTTGCTCTATTTGCCCTTTGGATATGCTACATTTGTGCATTGTCTTCCAAGCCTTTATCATTTTGTTGTTCATTGAATGCTTTTGGGGTGATTGTGAAAGGGTTGCACTTTTCTTTAATTAGTTCATCGGCATTTGTGCCCTCAAATCATAATGCCTTCCTATTCATGTGTTTCTACTGTTGCATAGGGTAGTAAGGTTTTGTATCTCCTCTGATTTCTATACTATAGTTATTGCTTTTGTTATTAGGCACTGTGTTCCCATGCAATACTGTATTCCACCTTTTTGTAATATTTTCTTATGTATGCATCTATTTAAAGTGAATGTGTATCACTATATTTCTGAGATATGTGCTACAAATCCCTAGCTAGTTATTCTTTGAGGCTGTCAATCAGTGCTCTTTTGGCATGTTTAAATCGGGGTTTATATGAACATTACCTTTAAGATTCTTTATTGTTGAAAAGGTTGTTCTATCATCATGCTTTGGTGCACCAAGTTTGTTGCTAGTGATTTGTAGCAACTCTTTCTCTATTCTCTAGGTATTGTGATGTCTTTTGGAGTTGTACACATTGATTTGCCTTATGATTCTGTCACTGTGTTTTTCTTCTTTATGATGACTATAGTTGTTACTTTCTCAGGCACTTTCCATTGTTGATTGTGTCATGCTTACTGTAACATATATCTCTTTGCAGCTATTGTTTTATCTTTTTTGCATAGTTGAATGTTGTATATGTTGCATTTTTGTCTTTCCTGTCATGTTTTTGGACAATGATATTCTATTTTGTATTGCAACTCCTATCACATTTTGGACAGTGATATGCTATTGTAGCTACTTGTCTTAGATTACTTACATGATGGGCTCAATCCTTGTGGGAGCCCATTTTACCCCACATACATAATTCATAAATCAGCATCAAGACTTTTCCTATGCCTACATAGTGAACAAACAAATTAGCAAAAACATGATGAAGCTGAAAGCTCGATGAATTTGAACTCCTTCTTTTCCCCTTATGATCTTGATGACTAACACTTAATGGATGCCTCTGATGACTGTATGTGATATATCTAATTGTGATGTAGAAGTGCATATTGCATTTGCTTCATCATTGCTTGGAGTTTTTTCTCTATCCTTTTCTCTTTTATTCATTTTTTGCAAGACTAGGAGAACCTAGAGTTGCCTTCTTTGAGACGTTCAACCACAGCTAGAGGAAGACAGAAGTTTAGATTTCATCACATAGGCAATGATGGAACACTTTCCTTCTATCTTTTCTCATTATAGTTTGCTATACCATTTACATTTATCAAATGTATTCTTTACTTGTTTCATGCATCATGGGGTAAGTGAACAAAGATGGTGGTCAATAAGGGGGGTATAAGTGGACACTTTTTTTCTAAAATCAGGTGAACCTGAACTTGGAGGAAAAATTTGAAAGTCATCCACTCAAGATATGAAGATAATCAAAGAACAAATATTGTAGTAATCTGAATCTAGTTTCCAAACTACTAAACTTTTTCAAAATTGGATAAGATTAAGGAGATCAACTCCTTTGCACACAAAAAATAGACCTTGGTTATTTTTGAAAAAACATAACATAGTGTTTGACGTGTGCATCAAAAAAGTCATAGTTAGATTTAGTATTTTGACAAATACTTTGGCAGAAAGATAGTTAAGAGTGAGCACTAGAAGATATGTATTTTTTTGTAATTTTTTGTTGAGTATTTTTTTTATGATTTTTCCAATCGAACACATCCTATAAATTAGGTACTTGTTCGTGCACGAAGCATAAGTTGCACTAAACAAATCAAAAAATACAGCTTTTTAAAAAAAATTGTAAAGAATAAAGTGCACTACAATAATATATAAGTTTTTTTAAATTTGGATAAGTATATCAAAAGTTATTAAAAAAATGGTGCACCTATGTCTGTGAGAACTATGGAGACACTGGTAAAAGAAATTCAATAATAATATGTTATTGTTGTTCAAATTAAAAAAAATTATATGGTTAGAAAGCTCAAAAGATGGGTGAAAATATGGTGGCAATTTTAGAAATACCCACTTGATGAAGTGTAAACTTGATGATGACAAAGTCGATAAACCAAGTTGATAAAATAAAACATGTCAAAAATGAGGGAAATGGAGGGAAATCAAACTTCCAAACCGTAGCTTTGTCATCTAGGCCTATTTCCAAGCCTAAACAAACAAAAGTGCGTATGAGGTACTTATGGTGTAAGAAGCACATACGTGCTATGTTTACTATAAACAACACATACACGCTAGTTTACTATAAATAGCACATACGTGCCAAGTTTGTTTAAATTTTGGGTGTGTGTATAATATGATATTATATATATAATATGTGTATATACATATAATATATAATATTTATATATATATATATATATGTATATATAATATATTAAGTATATATATACATGTACATATAAGTGTATTGTCTCCCCTTCTCAAGCACATACAAGGTGCCTCTCTCTCTCTCTCTCTCTCTCTCTCTCTCTCTCTCTCTCTCTCTCTCTCTCTCCTTATCCCTTCCTCCATACCCCATCCCTCTCTCTCTCCCTCTCTCTCCTTCTCCCTTCCTCCATACTCTATCCCTCTCTCTCTTCTTCTCTCCCTCCCTCCCTCCATACCCCACTACAACTGTGTCTGCACTTCTGTAAAAGTAAGTGAATTTATTTCTTGTCTACAACTTACTCTTTGATTTTTATCATATATGCTCTCTTAAGAAAATTGACAGATGGATTTGTGTGTGTATATTGAATAGGAGGAAGAAAGGTCTGAAATTGAACCACGGGTGCATTACCGTGACAAACAAGGAAACCTACAACAATATTCTTCTTGAATGTGTTTTTAATGAGCAGAGAAGATGTGGAAAATAGTGTCAACAAAGTAAAATGATGAGTCAGAGTACCTGCAATATGTTTTTCAGAAGGAAACAATCGGTAGGAAGAGAAAGAGAGAGAGTAACATAGATGATGTCTTGGAGAATGATAGTGGTGGGTATGCGAGAGTTCCCATATTGTTACACAATGCCTATCAACTAAAGAAATTAAAGTTTGTTGTAAGTATGGCATTGGTAGTATATGATGATCATCACTTGTCAAAAGGCTTGGAAGGGTACATACCCATGAAAGAAATCAAGTGTGTAATTCCTATAGTCACAATCGAGATCAATCCTATAACCTTGCAAATTTAATAGCATCATATGTTTAAGAAAGGCAGTACTCTTAGGGTTAGGTCAAGCTATTACACTTGCTTTTTAGCGAAGCCTCGTTGTTTGTTCACTTGGAGTCTCTCTTATGCTAACAATGGTCTAACTTAGCTATATCAAAATTACACTACTAATGTTCTATTGTATGATGTTCTATTCATAACATTAAATAATATATAGTTTATTAGCCCATCATATGACCCCTTAGGTGTCATTAGAGGTCATATTGTTTCCTAAGAGGTCATATGGTGTCTTGTGACCCCTTAGGACACCATATGACCCCTTAAGACACCATACAACCCATAACAACACAATATGGTATCCTAAGGGGTCATAGGATGCCATATGACCCCTTAGGACACCATACGACCCATAACAACACCATATGGTGTTCTAAAGGGTCATATGGTGTTCTATGACCCCTTAGGACACTATTTAGTGTCATTATAGGTCCTATGGTGTGCTAAGGGATCATATAGTTGTTGGTATTTTGGTTATGTTGATATGGTTTGTCATTGATGTCAACACCTATTAACACTTATCAACTCTAGCACTTTGGAGAATTGGCAATGTTCACCGGCAAGCAATTGACTTATGCTCAGTCACCGGTATTTGGTACACCGGTAGGAAATAATGTTCACCGACACTTGGAATAACATGGAAAACACTTGGTTATGTTGAAGACATCATTTGGATACTTTTTCTTGGAGATTTGTTCATTGGTATATTTGTATTTGCATATTTGATGTTACTGACAAATAGGTCCAGAATAAGCATCGACAGGCTTATCTATTCTAGATCAGCACAACACACTTTGGAGATGATTTATAAATATTGTAAATGCATTAAGCCGACATGTTGAATTAGATATTGCATCGGTTATTGATTTACTTGTAATTGATTTTATTATAATATCTTTTAGAGCCAACCTACTAAAATTGATCTTAGGTTATGGTATATATATAAGATCTTATTTGTAAGATTAGCATGTGATTGGGAAAAGGAATTGTAAGAAGGTATATGCAAGAATAAGAAGAGCTATACATGCAGACAACATTTGAAGGTGAAGCAAGGTTTTTGTAAAGGCATATCAAAACTACACCGGTACTGAATCCAGCATATGAAGATGTTACTTTGAGCAGTACATCATCATTGGATTTAACCATCCAATTGTAGTCAGTGTGACTCCTATTTGTGTTTGAGCAGTGAGCTCTAGGCGCTTGGCCTTTCTGCATGTGTAGATCCCATTTGTATACACATACTATCTGCAGTAGTATCATCTGATTGTGGGTAAGCTTTTCCACCATGGTTTTTCCCCTTACAGGGTTTCCACAAATATTGGTGTTATGTGTTGTGGATGTTATTGTCTTTTTGTTTCATGCATTAATCTTTACCGGTACTGCAATTAACTGATAAACTGTCTACTGGCATAAAGTTTGGTTTATTGGTATTAAGTATTAAGTTTAGTTAAGTTGTTTTTGGTTTGAATTTATTAGACAACTGATTCACCCCCCCTCTTAGTTGTCTCCAGGAACTAACTATTGGTATCAAAGCCTAGTCCTCTTTTTGCAAAAGTTTAATAGCTTGAGGAGATCCAATGTCTACTAACTATTTCAGGAAGGATAGTCCTAAACTTGATGGAACCAACTATGGCATATGGAAGATCAGGATGGAGACACATCTAAATTGAATTGGAAAGGAAATCTAGGAAGTTACAAAGAATGGCTATGCTGCTCCTACTCCCGGTTAGCCTAATCCAACTACCTTAGGAAAAGATGAAGAAAATGATTGCAAAGCAAGGGAAGCACTTTTGAGTGCATTATTAGATCAGCAAATCATGGGATTATCAGATAGGTCTACTAATAAAGCTATTTGGGATCATTTGGAAACATTGAATGAAGAAGATACCACAGTCAAAATTGCAAAACTTGAAAGCTTCCGGGTTAGGTATGAAAATTTGAAAATGGAAGAAGATGAAAGGATTACTGCTTTTATGGAAAGAGAATGAAATTGTTTTGGGTATTACATGTTGTGAAGAAACCTTAACTGAAGATGAAATTGTTTCAAAAGTTTTAAGAGGATTGGCACCAGCATACAAAATGAAAGTTACTCCTATAAATGAGTTAAGAACTATGCCTAATATATCAGTAACTAGGGACACATTGATTGGAAAACTTTCAGCTTTTGAAATTGAGGAGTTTGGTCATGTTACTACTATAAAGACAAATTTAGATTTTAAAGCATCAACATCATCTGCACCATCATTTGACAAATCTGATTGGAAAGCCTTTTATGCAAGAGAACTTGAGGAAAGCAGGAGAAAAAATGAAGAACTTGAAGAACTTGAAGCACTATTTGCAAGGAAAATGCCTAAAGGTCCAGTTGGAAGCAAGTATGAAGGTAAAGCACCCTTTAAATGTTTTAGCTATAATAAGATTGGTCATATGGCTTTAGGATACCCTGATAAATATGCTAGACTAAGAGAAGAAGCTAGAAGAACATACAAGCCTAACCCTGAATATCAGAGATACAGATTTAAGAAGAATAAAGATAAATCTTGTTATCTTGTTGATGAAGGAGTCACTGATGATTCTGATGAGGATTCGATAGACAATGGGTGGTTTTTTGTTGCTATAACAAAAGATCAACTGACACCTACTATTCAATTGGTAGAGAAAGCCTTGGTAGCTAAAATTGAAGTTAAGGATGAATATATCATTGATTTAGGATGTTCACATCATATGACTAGTGATAAAGGTAAATTCTTGACCTTTCGGGAATATAATGGAGGTCTAGTAAGATTTGGAGATGATAAAGCTTGTTTGATGAAAGGAAAAGGTACTATATCTCTTGATGGTAAGCATAATACTGACAATGTTTACTATGTAGAAGGTTTAAATCATAATCTTTCAAGTTTTGGTCAATTAGTTGAAAAAAGATTTCAGTTACAATTCAAGAATAAATGAAAAATTATGAATATAACTGGTTTGGAAATTGCAACCGGTAATCAAACTAGAGGTAACATCTTTCATTTGAATAACAATGAAAAGACATGCTTGATTGCACATATTGATTAAAGTTGGTTGTGGCATAAGAGACTCTATCATGTAAATTTTGATTGCATGGTGAAAATCAGTACTGCTAAGGCAGTTAGAGATTTGCCTAAAATTGTCAAATGTCACAATCTGGTATGTAAGGAATGTCAATTTGGAAAAAAAGTTAGAGCATCTTTTAAAATTATTCCAGAAAAATCCAATAATGCTCTTGACTTAATTCACACTGATTTATGTGGTCCAGCTAGAACTAAAAGCTTACAAGGTGATAGATATTTCATGCTAATCATTGATGACTATACTAGATTGTGTTGGGTTACTTTTCTCAGAGAAAAATCAAAAGCACTTGGGAAGTTTAAACTATTCAAGGTAATGGTAGAAAATGAAACTAGTAAGAAAATCAAATGTCTGAGATCAGATCAAGGAGGTGAATTTAAATCTAAGGAATTTAATGCATTATGTGAAGTGAATGGAATCAAAAGATAGTTATCAGCACCCTAGACACCACAACAGAATGGAGTTGTAGAAAGGAAAAACAAAACTATCTTGGATGTAGCTAGAAGTATGTTATCAGAAGCAAATCTACCACATGTATACTGGAGAGAAGCAGTGAGTATAGTGGTCTATACATTCAACAAAGTTCACATCAAAGGTGAAACCGGTAAGACCCCTCATGAACTATGGTTTGGTATTATTGCTACTCTTAAATATTTCAGAATATTTGGAAATAAATGCTATATTAGAAGAGATGAATATATTCGAAAATTTGATCCTAAAATTGATGAAGGAATATTTCTTGGTTATTCATCTAAGAGAAAAGCATATAGATGTTTTAACAAGAGACTACAGAAAATTATTGAGAGTACAAATGTGAAGATTGATGAAGAGTTTAGAGGAACTTCAAGGTATATAGACTCTAAACTGGCAATAGAAATACTGACAAATGAACCTACATTGAATCCACCGATACAGAATGAAGATCTATTTACACCGGTATCATTTGAAAATTCCACTGTAACTGAGGAACAACAACAAACGAAGACACCCCGATATGTAAGACTAAATCACTCTGAAAATCAGATATTTGGGAACAAGTACCAAGGAGTTATGACAAGAGGAAGATTGGCAAATGAAGAGGTATGTCTTATTTCTCAAATTGAACCATCATCAATTAATGAGGCATGTGAAGATAAGCATTGGATTAAATCTATGGAAGAGGAACTAGAACAAATTGAGAAGAACAAGACATGGACATTTGTTCCCCAACCTAAAGACAAAAATGTGATTGGAACAAAATGGGTATTCAAAAAAAAACTTAATGGAGATGGTAAGGTAATCAGAAATAAAGAAGGACTAGTGTGTAAGGGATATTCTCAGAAAGAAGGAATTGATTATAATGAAACCTTTGTATCGGTAGCTAGAATTGAGGCAGTTAGATTATTCTTCGCTTTAGCAGCACACAAGAACTACAAAGTATATCAAATGGATATTAAATAAGCATTTCTAAATGGAGATCTTGAAGAAGAAGTTTACATTAAGCAACCTAATGGATTTTCTTTGACAGATAACAAAGATATGGTTTGTAGGTTAAGGAAAGCTTTGTATGGGTTGAAGCAAGCTCCAAGAGCTTGGTATGCTAGATTGGATAAATATCTTTTAAAGATTGGTTTTTCTAAAGGTAATGTTGACAACAACTTATACTATAAAGTGACTAATGATGACATCTTGGTTATAGAAGTTTTTGTTGATGATATAATCTTTGGAGGAGAAGATGGATTATGTAAAGACTTTTCTATTGAAATGCAGCAAGAATTTGAAATGTCTATGATTGGAGAGATAAAATCCTTTTTAGGATTACAGATTTCATAGACTGATAAAGGTATATTCTTGAGTCAATCCAAGTACTTGAAGGTGTTACTAAAGAAATTTGGGATGGAGAACTCTAAACTGGTAAGCACACCTATGACTACAAATGAAAAATTATCACTAAGAGATGAATCTAAACCTATTAATTCAACTAGGTACAAATCTATGATAGGAGGCCTTCTGTATTTGACACAAACAAGACCTGACATTATGAATGTAGTATGTATTTTTTCAAGATTTCAGAGTAATCCTAAAGAAAATCATGAATCAACAGTAAAATAGATTTTCCAGTACTTACAAGGCACTACAAATCTTGGCTTATGGTATCCTAGAGATGAAAACTTTGAACTATGTGCATACACAAATGCAAATTGGGCAGGAGATGTGGATGACAGAAAAAGCACTACCGACGGAGCATTTTTTCTTGGAAGTAGATTAATTTCTTGGTTGAGTAAGAAACAAAGTTGCACATCTTTATAAACAACATAATCAGAATATTTTGCAACAACAACTAACTATACACAGGTATTATGGCTTAAGCAAATGTTGAAGGACATAAAGATCAAATGCAAGGAACCTATAACTATCTATTGTGATAACACTGCAACAATTGAAATATCTAAGAATCTGGTACTACATTTGAAAACTAAACATGTTTCTATCAAATTGAATTTTCTGAAAGAGAATGTTGAAGCAAAAGAAGTAAAACTAGTTTAAAAGAATACTAAAGAGCAGATTGCAGATATTTTCACTAAGCCTTTGCCTAAGGAGACTTTTGAATATCTTAGAGATTAGCTTGGGGTCATACCCCCACCGGTAGAGACTTAGATAGTTGATGTTTGTCATCAACCGATAGAATTAAAAGAAAAATATTTTATTTCAGCTTTGATGATGAGAGATACTTCTCAGGGGGAGTAGTTGGTATACTGAATTAGTTGGTATTTTGTATTTGAACTTGGTTTTGTAGTAACTTTGGCATTTGATGTCAAAGGGGGAGAGATTGATATGGAAAAACACAAGGAAAACACATGTTACTCTTAGGGGGAGAGATTGTTACTTTGGGAGAGACTGAATACTCTCTGTATTTGAATTTTGATTTCTGGTTATGATCTCTTTTGGGAGATTGTTGGTTTTTGGTATTTGGCATTTCTATTTTGGTACTTTGATGGTTTTTCCATCTTGTGTTGCCATCAATGCCAAAGGGGGAGATTGTTGGTATTTTGGTTATGTTGATATGGTTTTGTCATTGATGTCAACACCTATTACCACTTATCAACTCTAGCACTTTGGAGAATTGACAATGTTCACTAGCAAGCAAGTGACTTATGCACAGTCACCAGTATCTGGTACACCGGTAGGAAATAATGTTCACTGGCACTTGGAATAACATGGAAAATACTTGGTTATGTTGAAGACATCATTTGGACACTTTGTCTTGGATATTTGTTTATTATTATATTCGTATTTGCATATTTGTTGTTACAACAAATAGGTCCAGAATAAGCAACGATAGGCTTATCTATTCCAGATCAACACGACATGCTTTGGAGATGATTTTTCAATGTTGTAAATGCATTAAGCTGACATGTTGAATCGGATATTGTATTGGTTATTGATTTACTTGTAATTGATTTTATTGTAATATCTTTTAGAGCTGACCTACTAAAATTGGTCTTAGGTTATGGTATATATGTAAGATTTTTTTTGTAAGATTGGTATGCAATTGGGAAAAGGAATTGTAAGAAGGTATATGCGAGAATAAGTAGAGCTATACATGCAGACATCATTTGAAGGTGAAGCAAGCTTTTTGTAAAGGCATACCAAAACTACACCAGTCTGAATCCAACATATGAAGATGCTACTTTGAGCAGTACATCATTATTGGATTTAACCATCTAATTGTAGTCAGTGTGACTCCTATTTGTTTTTGAGCAGTGAGCTCTAGGCACTTGGGCTTTCTGCATGTGCAGACCCCATTTGTATACACATACTATGTGCAGTAGTATTATCTGATTGTGGGTAAGGTTTCCCATTGTGGTATTTCCCCTTACAGGGTTTCCACATACAAATATTGGTGCTATGTGTTGTGGATGTTATTGTCTTTCTATTTCATGCATTAATCTTTACCGATAATGCAATTAACTGATAAACTGTCTACCGGCATAAAGTTTGGTTTACCGGTATTAAGCATTAAGTTTAAGTAATTTGTTTTTGGTTTGAATTTATTAGACAAATGATTCACCCCCCCTCTCAATTGTCTCTGGGACTTAACAATAGTGTCATATGACCCCTTAGGATACCATATGACCCCTTAGATGTTGTTAGAGATCATATTGTGTTCTAAGGGTCATATAGTGTCCTATGACCCCTTACGACTCAATATGGTGTTGTTATGTGTCTTATGGTGTCCTATGACCCTTAGGACACCTTATGACCCCTTAGGACACCATACAACATCGTTAGGGGTCATATGGTCTCCAACAACCCCTTAGGACACCATTTGACCCCTTAGGACTCCATATGGTGTCATTATGGTCTCTCTCTCTTCCTCTCCCTCCCCCTCCTCTTCATCTCTCCCTCCTTCCCTCTCTCTCTCTCTCTATATATATATATCTCCCTCCCTCTACCTCTCTCCCTCTCTCTCCCTTCCCTCCCTCCCCCTCTCTCTCTTTGTCTCCCTCCCTCTCTCTCTCTCTCTCTCTCTCTCTCTCTCTCTCTCTCTCTCTCTCTCTCCCCCTCCTTCTCTCCATCTCTCCCTCCCTCCCTTCTACCCCCCTCCTCTCTCCCTCCCCCTACTCTCCCCCCTCTCTCTCTCCCTCTCCCTTACTCCATACTCCTCCTTCTCTCCCTCCCTCCCCCATCTCTCTCTCCCTCTTTCTCCCTCCCTCTCTCTCTCTCTCTCTCTCTCCCCCTCTCCCCCTCTCTCTCTCCCTCCCTCTACCTCTCTCTCCCTCTCTCCCCTTCTCCCTTCCTCCATACCCCTTCTTCTCTCCCTCCATCCCCCTCCCTCTCTCTCTCTCTCTCTCTCTCTCCCTCCCTCTACATCTCTCTCCCTCTCTCCACTTCTCCCTTCCTCCATACCCCTTCTTCTCTCCCTCCATCCCTTCTCCCTCTCTCTCTCTCTCTCTCTCTCTCTCTCTCTCTTCGCTCTTTCTTATTTCCCTCTCTCCCTCCCTCCCTTCCCTCCCCCCTCCTCTCTCCCTTGCCCCTCCTTATCTCTCCCTCCCCCCTACTCTCCACCTCTCTCTCTCTCCCCCCCTCTACCTCTCTCTCCCTCTCTACCCTTCTCCCTTCCTCCATACCCCTTTTTCTCTCCCTCCCTCCCCCCTCCCTTTCTCACTCTTTCCCTTTCTCCCTCTCCCTCCTTCCCTATTGGTATTTTGGATGTGTTGCATTGGTTTTGTCATTGATGTCAACACTTGTGAACACTTATGAACACTTGGAGATTCTTGATTATGTTCACTAGCATGTTTAGTGATTTATGCACAGTCACCAGTATTTGGTTCACCGGCAGGTTATATTGTTCACTGGCACTTGGACTGACTTAGAGACTACTTGGTTATGTTAAAGACATTATTTGATCACTTGGTTTTGGCAATTTGGTTATTGATTTATTCGGGTTTCCATATTTGTTGTTACCCGGCAAATAGGTCCAGGTTATGCACTGACAAGCATATCTATTCTAGATCAACATGACATGTTATGGAGATGATTTATCATTATTGTAAATGCATTGAGCTGACATGATGCATCGCATAATTATTTATATGTAAATGATTTTATTTTAATATCTTTAGTGAGCCGACCTACTCAACTGGTCTTAGGTTATGGTATAAATGTAAGATCTCATTTGTGAGATTGGTATGCAATTGAAAAAAGGATTGTAATAAGGTATATGTGAGAATAAGCAGGGCTATACACGTAGACATCATTTGAAGATTGAAGGAAGGTATTTGAAGAAGGCATATCCGATCTAAATCAGTACTGAATCCATCATATGAAGATGTTGTTTTGAGAAGTACATTATCATTGGATTTAACCATCCAATTGTAGTTAGTGTGACTCCCATTTTTGTGATTGAGCAGTGAGCTCTAGGCAACTGGCCTTTCTGCATGTGCAGACTCCATATTATACACACATACTATTTGTAGTAGTATCATTTGATTGTGGGTAAGGCTTCCCACCATGATTTTTCCCCTTACAGGATTTCCACGTGCAAATATTTGTGTTATGTGTTGTGGATGTTATTGTCTTTCTATTTCATGCATTAATCTTTACCGGTACTGCAATTAACTGTTAAAACTATCTACTGGCATAAAGTTTGGTTTACCGGCATTAAGCATTAAGTTTTGGTTAAGTTAATTTTGGCTTGACTTTATTGGACAACTGATTCAGCCCCCCTCTCAGTTGTCTCTGGGACCTAACAATTGGTATCAGAGCCTAGTCCTCTTTTTGCAGAAGTTTAACAACTTGAGGAGATCCAATGTCTTCTAACTATTTCAGGAAGGACAGTCCAAAAATTGATGGAACCAACTATGGCATATGGAAGATTAGGATGGAGACACATTTGAATTGCATTGGAAAGGACATATGGGATGTTACAAAGAATGGTTATACTGCTCCTACTCAAGGTCAACCTAATCCACCAACCTTGGCTAAAGATGAAGAAAATGATTGTAAAGCAAGAGAAGTACTTTTGAGCACATTGTCAGATCAGCAAATCATGGGATTATCAGATAGATCTACTGCTAAAGATATTTGGGACAAATTGGAAACATTGAATGAAGGAGATTCCACAGTCAAAATTGCAAAACTTGAATGCTTCTGGGTCAGGTATGAAAATCTAAAAATAGAAGAAGATGAAAGAATTTCTGCTTTTATGGGAAGAGTAAATGAAATTGTTTTGGGTATACAATGTTGTGGAGGAACCTTAAGTGAAGATGAAATTGTTTCTAAAGTTTTAAGAGCTTTTCCATCAGCATATAAAATGAAAGTTACTGCTATAAATGAATTGAGAACAATGCCTAATGCATCAGTATCTAGAAACACTTTGGTTGGAAAACTTTCAGCTTTTTAACTTGAGGAATTTGGTCCTGTTGATACTATAAAAGACAGATCTAGCTTTTAAAGCATCATCATCATCATCTGAGAAATCTGATTGGAAATCCTTTTATGCAAGAGAACTTGAAGAAATCAAAAAGGAGAATGAAGAACTGGAAGAGCTTGAAGCACTATTTGCAAGGAAAATGCCTAAAGGTCCAATTGGAAGTAAGTATGAAGGTAAAGCACCCTTTAAATGTTTTAATTGCAATAAAATTGGTCATATGGCTTCTAGGTGTCTTGATAGACATGGAAAATTGAAAGAAGAAGCTAAAAGAACATATAAGCCTAACCCTGATTATCAAAGATACAAATTCAAGAAGAATAGAGACAAATCTTGTTACTATGCTAATGAAGGAGTTATTGATGATTCTGATGAGGAACCGACAAACAGTGGATGGGATTTTGTTACTATAACAGAAGATCAACTGGCACCTACTGTTCAACTGGTAGAACAAGCCTTGATAGAGAAATTGAAGATAAGGATGAATGGATCATTGATTTGGGATGTTCACATCACATTACTGGTGATATGAGTAAATTCTTAACCTTTCAGGAATACAATGGAGGTCTAGTGAGATTTGGAGATAATAAAGCTTGTTAGATCAAAGGAAAAGGAACTATATCTTTTGATGGTAAGCATAATACTGATAATGTTTACTATGTTGAAGGTTTGAAGCATAATCTTTTGACTGTTGATCAATTAGTTGAAAAAGGATTTTAGTTACAATTCAAGAATGGTAAATGCAAAATCTTAAATAGAACTGGTTTGGAAATTGCAACCGGTAATCAGACTAGATGTAATATCTTTTATTTGAATAACAATGAGAAAGCATGTTTGATTGCTCATATTGATGAAAGTTGGTTATGATATAAGAGACTTTTTCATTTAAACTTTGATTGCATTTTGAAAATCAGTACAACTAAGGAAGTAAGAGATTTACCTAAGATTGTTAAACCTCACATTCCGGTATGTAAGGAATGTTAATTTGGAAAGCAAGTTAGAGCATCTTTTAAGAGTATACCAGATAAATCCAATAATGCTCTTGATTTAATTCATACTGATTTATGTGGTCCAACAAGAACTAGAAGTATAGAAGGAGATAGATATTTTATGCTAATCATTGATGACTATTCTAGAATGTGTTGGGTTACTTTTCTCAGGGAGAAATCTGAAACATTTGAAAAATTCAAACTATTCAAAGTAATGGTAGAGAATGAAACCAGTAAGAAAATCAAATGTTTGAGATCAAATCAAGGAGGTGAATTCACATCTAAGGAATTTAATACATTCTATGAAGTGAATGGGATAAGAAGACACTTATCAGCACCCTAGACCCCCCAACAGAATGGAGTTGTGGAAAGGAAAAACATAACTATTTTAGATGCAACTAGAAGTATGATATCAGAAGCAAATCTAGCTCATATGCATTGGAGAGAAGCAGTGAATACAACAGTTTATACATTCAACAGAGTTCTCATCAAAGGTGAAACCGGTAAGACCCCTCATGAACTATGGTTTGGTAATACTCGTATATTGGCAAATTTGTTCCTAGAAGTGATGAAGGAATATTTCTTGGTTATTAATCTAAGAACAAGGCATATAGATGCTTCAACAAAAGATTGCAGAAAATTGTTGAGAGTGGAAATGTGAAGATTGATAAATAGTTTAGAGGAAATTCAAGGTCCATAGACTCTAAACCGACAATAGAGATAATCATAAATGAACCTACTATGAGTGCACTGATACAAAATGTTGATCTTGTTACACCGGCATCATTTGAGGAATAAACAGTCACTGAAGAACAAGTAAAAACACCTTGGTATGTAAGATTGAATAACTCTGAAAGTCAAATAATTGGAAATAAATATCAAGGAGTTATGACTAGAGGAATATTGGCAAATGAAGAGGTATGTCTTATTTCTCAAATTAAACCTACACCTATTAATGAGGCATGTGAAGATAAATATTGGATTAAAGCTGTGGAAGAAGAATTGGAACAAATTGAAAGGAATAACACTTGGTCATTAGTTCCCCGGCCTAAAGACAAAAATGTAATTGGAACTAAATGGGTTTTTGGAAATAAAATTAATGAAGATGGCAAGGTAATCAGAAAAAAAGAAAGATTAGTGTGTAAGGGATATTCACAGAAAGAAGGAATTGATTACAATGAGACCTTTGCACCAGTAGCTAGAATTGAGGCAGTCAGACTATAATTGACTTTTGCAGCTCACAAGAACTACAAAGTATATCAAATGGATGTTAAATGTGCATTTCTGAATGGAGATCTTGAAGAAGAAGTTTATGTTGAACAACCTGATGGATTTTCTTTGACAGATGACAAAGATATGGTTTGCAGGTTAAGGAAAGCTTTATATGGATTAAACCAAGCTCCTAGAGCTTGGTATGCTAGATTGGACAAATATCTTTTGAAGCTTGGATACACTAAAGGTAATGCTAACAACAATCTATATTACAAAGTGACTAATGATGACATCTTGGTTATTGAAGTTTTTGTTGATGATATAATCTTTGGAGGAGCAGATGGATTGTGTAAAGACTTTTCTAATAAAATACAACAAGAATTTGAAATGTCCATGATTGGAGTGATTAAATTCTTTTTAGGATTGCAGATTTCATAGATTAATAAAGGTATATTCTTATGTCAATCTAAGTACTTGAAGGAATTACTAAATAAATTTGGCATGGAGAACTCTAAACCGGTAAGCACACCTATGACTACAACTGATAAATTATCATTGAAAGATAAATCAACACCTAGTAATACAACTAGATACAAGTCTATGATAGGAGGATTACTGTATTTGACACAAACAAGACCTAATATTATGAATGCAGTATGTATTATTTTAAGATTTTAGAGTAATCTTATAGAAAATCATGAATCAGCAGTAAAAAGGATTTTCTGGTAGCTACAAGGCACTACAAATCTTGTCTTATGGTATCCTAGAGATGAAAACTTTGATTTATGTGCATACACAGATGCTAATTGGGTAGGAAATGTAAATGACAGAAAAAGAACCACTGACGGAGCATTTTTTCTTGGTAGTAGATTAATTTCATGGTTGAGAAAGAAACAGAGTTGTACATCACTATCAATAGCAGAATCAGAATATGTTGCAGTAGCAACTAATTGTACATAGGTATTATGGATCAAGTAGATGTTGAAGGACATAAAGATAAAATGCAAGGAACCTATAACTATCTACTGTGATAATATGGCAGCAATTGATATATCTAAGAATCTAATATTTTACTAAAAAACTAAACATGTTTCTATCAAATTCAATTTTCTAAAAGAGATTGTTGAAGAAAAAGAAGTGAAATTGGTTTATGTGAATACTAGAGAGTAGATTGTAGATATTTTTACTATGCCTTTGCCTAAGGAGACTTTTAAATATCTTAGAGAGCAGCTCGGAGTTCTACCCCCACTGGTAGAGACTTAGATAGTTGATGTTTGTCATCAACCGCCAGAATTATCAGAGAAATTTTTAATCAGGCTTTGATGAGGAGAGCTACTTCTCAGGGGGAGCAGTTAGATAAACTGGTTAACTGGTATTTTATAATGAGTTGGTTTTGTATTTCTTTGGCATTTGATGTCAAAGGGGGAGAGACATTATGTAAAAACACATTGTCTTTTTGGAGAGATTATTCCTAAGGGAGAGATATTATGTATTCTTTTCTGGTTAATGATCTCTTTGGGAGATTGTTGGTTTTTGGTTTTTGGCATTCCTGTTTTGGCACTTTGATGGTTTTTCCATCTTGTGTTTCCATCAATGCCAAAGGGGGAGATTGTTGGTATTTTGGATGTGTTGCATTGGTTTTGTCATTGATGTCAACACTTGTCAACACTTATCAGCAATTGGAGATTCTTGATTATGTTCACCGACATGTTCAGTGATTTATGCACAGTCACTGGTATTTGGTTCACTGGTAGGTTATGTTGTTCACCGGCACTTGGAATGACTTGGAGACTACTTGGTTATGTCAAAGACATTATTTGATCACTTGGTTTTAGTGATTTGGTTATTGATTTATTCGGGTTTCCATATTTGTTGTTACTGACAAATAGGTCCAGGTTATGCACCAGCAAGCATATCTATTCCAGATCAGCATGACACGTTATGGAGATTATTTATCATTATTGTAAATGCATTGAGCCGACATGATGCATCGTATAATGATTTATTTGTAAATGATTTATATTTTAATATCTTTAATGAGTCAACCTACTCAATTGGTCTTAGCTTATGGTATAAATGTAAGATCTCATTTGTGCGATTGCTATGTGATTGAAAAAAGGATTGTAATAAGGTATATGCTACAATAAGCAGAGCTATACACGCAGACATCATTTGAAGATTGAAGGAAGGTATTTGAAGAAGGCATATCAGAGCTAAATTGGTACTGAATCCAACATATGAAGATGCTATTTTGAGTAGTACATTATCATTGGATTTAACCATCCAATTGTAGTCAGTGTGACTCTAATTTTTGTGGTTGAGCAGTGAGCTCTAGGTAGCTAGCCTTTCTGCATGTGCAGACTCCATATTGTACACACATACTATTTGCAGTAGTATCATTTGATTGTGGGTAAGGCTTACCACCGTGGTTTTTCCCCTTACAAGGTTTCCACATACAAATATCTGTGTTATGTGTTGTGGATGTTATTGTCTTTCTATTTGATGCATTAATCTTTACCGGTACTAGAATTAACTGTTAAAACTATCTACTGGCATAAAGTTTGGTTTACCAGCACTAAGCATTAAGTTTTGGTTAAGTTAATTTTGGCTTGAATTTATTGGATAACTGATTCACCCCCCCTCTCAGTTGTCTCCGAGACCTAACATTCCCTCCCTCCCCCCTCTCTCTCTCCCTCTCTCTCCCTCTCTCCCTCTCCCTCCTTCCCTCTCTCTCTCTCTCTCTCTCCCCCTCCCTCCCCCCTCCTTCTCTCCCTCTCTCTCTCTCACTTCCTCTCTATCTCTCCCTGCCCTCTCTCTCTCTCTCTCTCTCTCTCTCTCTCTCTCTCTCTCTCTCTCTCTCTCTCTCTCTCCCACCCTTTTCATTCACATTTTTTCTACTACAAATAGCACGTATGAGGTACTAAACCTATTAGTTCACTGCCTCGCCATAACTCTTTTAAGGTGTAGGATCATGTACGTGGTACTTATTACTTGTAAGCATGCATGGGGTATGGAGCCTATTAGTTCGCTACCCTACCATAACATTTTTTAGGCTTAGGAGCGTGTACTCGCTACTTATTAGTACATAATGGAAAAAAAATACCATTGGGATTGCCAACATTTTATGGACTGACAACACACACGTGGCTATTAATATAGCGCGTACGGGGTACTTAGACATAGTTTTAGTTTCCCAAGAGCCTCAATGGCCTCAAAATAAGTATTTGAGGTCATTGAAGGGCCCACTGCAATTGTGTTTGCGCTTCTATCACTGTTTTATACATGGAAGTAATTGAATTTTTTGTTTTTACATGATTTCAAATGATTGAATTGTTGTTCTTATTATTTTTGTCAATATTATTGTGATTGTTTAATAGTTTGATTCAAAAAAATAATGATAAGATGCATATTTATGGTTATTTGTTTGTTTATGAACTTTTGTTTAGATATATATCTAATATGATTCTATTTAGGACAACTGATATCAACCATGGGAAAGAACAAGCAAGGAATGATGGAATAATGAGGCTGAAAAGGAAAGACAAACACATTGTATAAAGAAATTGCATGACATAAGAACAATGGGAGAAGAAGGTATGTCATCCTCAACATCTCAATTCGATTTACCAAACGAACATAATGCACCTAATGCAATTGAAGAAGAGACATTTGATTTACCGTATGAACCTAATGCAATTAAAGAAGATACCACATTGAATAATCAATTAAATGATGAATATACACCTTCTCTATTTGATGAATTGAATGTATATAATGCACCAATGTTAACACCTCCTAGAATCATTCATAGGAAACCAAAGTATCTAATTGACATTGATGAGAATATATTGAAGCCAATGCCCAATAAAATGAATGAATGAACTTGTAGGAGAATGGTTAAAAGAATATGGCAAAACTATTTTGAAAACTTAAATCATACCACAAGATGTCAATTAATTGTTCAAATGATTAAAAATTTGAATTTTAGAGAGACAATGAAAAATTCTAGGCCTAAGATCATCTGAAAGTAATAGTGAAAGAACTATTGTGAGAAATCCATTTAATGCATATCAAGCTATTGGTTCAAAATCATGTACTAAAGATTCTAATGCTATTGGATGTGTCATTACATCAACTATAATGAGCAAGAAAATAAGAAAAGATTGTTTGATAAGAAAAACAAGTAAGTCATTAAACATTAGAACATTAAGTAAAGCATTAAAGAGGTGGGAAAAAATAGAGGAACCTAACAATAGTTCTCTTTGGGCATTCTCGGGTAGACTACCATGCAAAGACAAGGTTGTTGTTGATGCACTAAGAACATTAATTGAAAATTTTTGGCATGACAACACAAGAGTTTCGCCCAACCAAAGAGATATTGTTAGAAGGCGAATCGGGTCTACAAATCATGAGCCACATGCCAAACACTATTTGGATATGACAAACTAAATTTTATGAAAGATTCCTTCAAAATTTTCCTCAAATAAGAATTTCTCAAAGATTTTTTGAAAAGGAAAAATATTTTTATATTAAGATTAATCATGTATGCACCACATGTTGTTGTAGGATGCATATTGAATTATCCATGCACTATGATATTTTTCTTCATATTTGTTCTACTTTATACACTAACGATGTTTTGCAGGAATGCAATATACAAGCACCTCCTAAGTCGGTAAGATAATTTATTTCAAGTGTGCTATGTAATAGATGTGATGGTTGCATTTATTATAAGATGCCTTGTTTGGAAATTTCTTGTGTTATATGTGGTGGTTTGCAATGTTTACCAAGATGCGTACATTTGGAGAGCACACATGAAATTGGTACGAAACTAGTTTCTTTCAAAAAATACAAGACAGTCACATATATGGATTTAAAGATGGCAAAGATTTGAAGAGATGTGAGCTAGTGAAAAATGATATATGTGTAGCTGAATTTATAAAAATGTTTCAAGAGAAACTAGTTTATGAGTACATAATGCATACACATAGAGCTCGATGGTTAGATGAGCAATTCAAGTTATGTAAGGACACATTTCCTCCTAGCACCATTGTCTCTATCATTGATTTCACTCAAAATTATACACTACAACCTCAAAATGAAGTGCAATCTATGTATTATCATTCTACACAAGTTTCTATTTTTGTACACATAACATTCATGCATGCAGATGATAACACAAAGGAGGATAGAAAGGTTGTAAGAGAGTATCACTTCTACATAAGTGATGATCATACTCATTCATTGGAGTTTGTACAAGGATGATTTAAAGTTTTCTATGATGGTTTAAGGGAAAGGAACATATGATACAACCGATACTTAATATGGTCAGATAATTGCACTGGACAATTCAAGAATGGAAGGAAGTTTTACTGGTTGACAAGGATGCATATGAAAAGCGGTGTACAACATTTTTGGAATTTCACTGAGGTTGGACATGGTAAGGGAGAGCACAATGGTGCATGAGCATGTGTAAAAAGAGCCCTAGCTAGAGGAGAATTGAAGTATGAAGGTGGTGCTAAGTTGATAGATGTAGAAACAATTGTGCGATGGTGTAAGTCTACGATGGGTCCAGGTAATCCAGGTACGTCAATGGTTCATAGATATTTTTGGTTGATCAGTGAATCTAACATTGAAAGTTTTCTAGATTGTTGTATAGTTATAGGATCGAATGACATGCACTCATTTATGAGTTCAAATTCAAGTTCACTAGTAATTTATACGAGACAAATGGTATGTTTTTGCTCTTCATGCATGTATTGTTTGTGGGAAGAATGTCAATCACAAGAGTGGGTTGACAAATGGTCTTGTAGACCATTGGTTCCCATTGACACATATCAAATTCCCAAAGCACTACAATTGAGCCAGATGGAGACATCAGTGGATTTTGACCATGTATTGGACCTAGTGGATTGAGGTGATTTTTTGAGTTAATTTTTTTGCAAGTATTATTTTTGGTTCATTTTGTTGTACATCATGCTTTATTTTTTGTATTAATTAACACCTTATAAAATGCAAGTCATATGTATGTAGTTGTTGTAGAAGAGAATAATGAAGAAGGAATGGATTACTACTTGTGTCATTGTGTTGAGCCAAAAAGAAAATTGACAACCACAATCATTGACGAAGAGGGTATTGAGTACCCAATAGGGTCTGTTGGCATGATAGGAACATGGCTTAGGAGATACCCTATCAAGAATTATGATGTTTGGTCGTTCGAGGACTTTGAAACACACAGACATATTCTTCATTTCTCTAACCTTGTTGTTGCAACAAATATTCATTTGATGAAGTATCGTGGTAGACCTCATAACAAGATTTTATGGAAAGTTTGTGAATTTGACCATGAGGCAATACTTGACACAATACGGGTTAGAGTCGATCTTGAAGGCTCACTTGATTAATTCTATGGTTCAGAGTAGAATGATTTTGAGAATTTTGTATAAATCATCTATGAATTGTTCTATATTCATTTTTTGTAAAAATAAATGCCCATGAGCTGATTTTTACATGTTTAGGGGCATAATTTTGTAATTTAAATGGCAATGAGCTGATTTGTACATATGTACATGCCACATTTTGTATATTAAAATGGTGATGAGTTGAATTGCACATATTGTAATGCAAAATTTTGTATAAAATCCCATGAGATGATTTGTAAGACATTTTTTTGTATAATCAAATAGCCAAGAGCTAATTTGACCATATTTAGAGGCAAGTTTTTGAATAATATGTGACAATGTTTTGTGACTATTTTTTGTGTTAATGTTTTGTGACTATGTTTTGAGTATATGTGATGTGATAAGGTCAATAATGGAGAGTTATTTGAGTCATTATTGGGTCATAGGGGTCATAGATTGAGACTAGATACAATTTGAGCAAAAATTGTCAATATTGTCAAAAAAGTTGTCAAGCAACTTGTACATTGCGCTGATAAGGTATGACTCTCGACGTTTCGGTGCTTTGGGATGCATGACAGGGGCATGCATAGCATAAAATTTCCCACTTGGATGTGCTCATGATGTCGGTTTGTGCACATGACAAACTGAATCAATTCTAGCCAATCCTGCAACTTTGCATTACATGCAACTGATAGTTTTTGCAGCAGGCAAAAAATGCTACCAATTGAAAACCCCTCTGAGTCATCAAAAACTGAGATAGGCCATTGTAGAGGAGCCTCACACAACCCCAAAGGTTCAAATGGATTGATCATATGTGTCCTGGATTGGAAGAAATAATCCGTCAAATTTTGATAATTTTTTGGACTCAGGGCACTTGAGAAATCGCACCGGTAGGGTATGACTCTCGATGTTCCAACACTTTGGGATGCATGATAGGGGCATGCCTAGCATAAATATACCCACCTAAATGCACTTAGGATGTCAGTTTGTGCACACAATGAACTAAATCAATTCTAGCCAATCCTACGACTTTGCATTGCATGCAACTGACGATTTTTGCAGCAGGCGAAAAAATGCTACCAATTGAAAATGGCTCTGAGTCATCAAAAAATGAGATAAGCCATTGTAGAGGAGCCTCACATGACCCCATAGGTTCAAATGAATCAATCATATGTGTCCTAGATTGGAAGAAACAATATGTCAAATTTTATGAATTTTTTGGACTTAGGGCACTTGAGAGATCGCACCGGTAGGGTATGACTCTCGATGTTTTGGCACTTTGGGATGCATAGTATAAAATTTCCCACCTGGATAGGCTCATGATGTTGGTTTGTGCACTTGATGAACGGAATCAATTCTAGCCAATCCTGTAACTTTGCATTGCATGCAACTGACGGTTTTTGCAGTAGGCAAAAAAATGCTACCAATTGAAAATTGCTCTGAGTCATCAAAAACTGAGATAGGCCATTGTAGAGGATCCTCACATGACTCCATAGGTTCAAATGGATTGATCATATGTGTCCTAGATAGGAAGAAACAATCCGTCAAAGTTTGATAATTTTTTGGACTCAAGGCACTTGAGAGATCACACTGGTTGGGTATGACTCTTGACGTTCTCACACTTTGGGATGCATGATGAGAGCATGCCTAGCATAAAACTACCCACTTGGACACACTCATGATTTTGGTTTGTGCACATGATGAACCGAATCAATTCTAGGCAATCCTGTAACTTTGCATTGCATGCAACTGACGATTTTTGCAATAGGCAAAAAAATGCTACCAATTGAAAATGGCTCTGATTGTAAAAACCTAAGATAGGCCATTATAGAGGAGCCTCACATGACCCCATAGGTTCAAACAAATCGATAATATATATCCTGGATTAGAAGAAACAGTTAGTCAATGTTTGACAATTTTTTGGACTTAGGGAACTTGAGAGATCATGCCAGTAGGGTATGACTCTCGATGTTCTAGCACTTTGGGATGCATAATAGAAACATGCCTAGCATAAAACTACCCACTCAAACACACTTGTGATGTTAGTTTGTGCACATGAAGAACTGAATCAATTCTAGCCAATCCTGCAACTTTGCATTCCATGTAAGTGACGGTTTTTGCAACAGGCGAAAAAATGCTACCAATTGAAAATGGCTTTGAGTTGTCACAAACTAAGATAGGCCATTGTAGAGGAGCCTCACGCAAACCCATAGGTTCAAAAGATTGTTGTGTCTTGGATTGGAAGAAATAGTCCATCAAAGTTTGATAATTTTTTGGACTCAGGGCACTTGAGAGATCGCATCGGTAGGGTATGACTCTCGATGTTCCCGCACTTTGGGATGCATGACAGGTGCATGCCTAGCATAAAACTGCCCACCCAGACACACTCATGATGTCGATTTGTTCACATGACAACCAAAATTTTACCATTGCGAGAGTGATGGTTCTCTCACACCAAACACATATTGTTGTTTATATTCATATTGTTGATTACATATGCAAATATTCATTTAAATTTATAAAAGGGAATCCATCAAATACAATGAATACACAATAATGAACTGAATACAAGGAGTTTTGTAGGGTTAATTCAACATTTAAGAAATTTTATCAAATCATATTCCATGATTGCAATGTTTTATATCATATATTTTTGTTGTTTATATTCATATTGTTGATTACATAGGCAAATGATCAATTAAATTTGATGTCATGGAAATGGTGACAAGGCAACAACAAAGTTCAATGTTAATAAGTTAGTTTCAACCATAAAAACAAAACAAAGAACTAAAAACCATTGCAAACATATCAAAAGAGATTTCAAAAAGAATGAAAGAAGTTTAACAAAATAAAAGAAAGGAGAAGAGCCTCCCTAAGATGCTTCCATGATGTCTTTTGATTCTTCTCCCTTGTTTCTCCCCTCTCTAAGTCCCAAATGAGTGTAGCTCTCATCTTTTAGCACTATCCATGGATGCCATATGGAGATTCAAGATGGTTGAATATGATAAGCAAATGCTATGCAAGTGTAGACAGTGATGCTATGAAAAAGCTCTATGCTAATACCTGTATAACAACAATACTCTAATGCTTCCTCTTTGCTTGAGGAGAAGGGTTCAATTTATAGAAGGATTGGGGAAATAAAGGGTTAAGATTGAGTAATCTTAACAAGGGTTAGGATTGAAAGATATTCAATCCATGTGAGACTTTCAATCCAATCCCATGTTGACAAGTGTCACCATGAGGAGGCTTGAGAGGAGAGATAAGGAGCATTAAATGCTTGAGGGGACATGATGGTTACCCTAGTCAAAGAAATAAATGCTTTGAAGAGACACATAGGTTACATGAGGGTTAAGTTAGGGGTCAAAGTCCTTAACCATGGGTGCAAGTGGAATTAACCATTAATGGTTATGTAAGAGCCATACGTGGTTTGGAAGACTTTAGAGGTTAATTTGTTGAACACACAAAGCATTAATTGCTTTTCAAAGACTTTGGAGTCTTTGAGAAGTGACTTCAATTTGCTTAGGTATGTGACAATATTTAGGGGATGGATTAGGTTAATTAGGAAGGGTTTAGAAGAATCTAAAAGGGGTTTAGGCATGCAAGTGGGAGGAATTTTGGGATTTTCAATTAAAATAAAATCATTATTTCAATTAAATGGTGTAATTTGCATTTGGATAAATATTAATTTATTTAAATGAGAAAAAGGAAGATAAAGCATTAAAATGCTTGAAGACTTTCAGGGAAGTAATTAAACTCTTAAGAAGACTTTAAGGGAAGCCATTAAGTTTGAAGACTTAAGGGAAACCATTAAAGGCTTAAGAAGACTATAGAAGGAAGCCACCAAGTTTGAAGACTTTAAAGCCATTAAGTTTTGAAGACTTTAAGGGAAACCATTAAAGGTTTGAGAAGACTCTAGAAGGAAGACATTAAGTTTGAAGACTTTAAGGGAAACCATTAAAGGTTTCAAGTGGGTGAGGATAAATAGGATTTTAAATAAATAATTTATTTAAAATAGTTGTGCAACTTGCATTTGTAGGAAAATGCAAGTGGGTGGAGGATAAAGGTGATTTAAATAAATGATTTATTTAAAATAGTTGTGCAACTTGCATTTGTAGGAAAATACAAGTGGGTGGAGGATAAAGGTGATTTAAATAAATGTTAATTTATTTAAATGTGAGAGGTGGGATTTTGGGGGAATTTAAATAAATATTAATTTATTTAAATGTGAGAGAATATTTAATTAAATAAATATGATTTATTTATTTAATTAATGGTCTGAATTTGGTTAAGTGAATTAAATCAAATAAATTGAATAATTTATTTAATCAATAGGAGAAGAGGGTTAAGATGAATTAATTAAATATATTAATTTAATTAATTATTAATTGATAGTTAAATAATCAAATAAATATTAAATATTCATTTAATTAAGTGGACAGATTTATGTGACTACAAAATTTATTAAAGGACAACCACAAAATACAATGAATACAAAATAATAAACTCAGTACACATTTATTTGATCGAATATCAACATTTTTATATATCAAAAAAAGGCATGTCTACCAAGTCAATACAAGTATTACAAAAATGTGGCATATGCCATGTCCAAATCGATATACAATAAAAATGTAGAATATATCTACATGTATTGGTCATTCTATGACCAAAACTAACACTATATGATCCTAAAATTATGGTGGATCATCAAAATCAAGCCTCTTCAATGCAGTACGTGGCTCTGTAGATGGTTGCAAAACCATAATTCAAAAGCCAAGTTAGAATTCTTTTGTATAAAATAGGTCACAATTAACAACATAACTATGCATTTAACTATAATTCCTTTGCAATTGAAATGTAGATTACCTCATTGGCTGATCTATGAACTAAGGATCCACGTTATGGTCGTACCGAGAAGGGGTCTATTGTAGATTAAATGTACAATTAATACAATTTACTAACATAAATATATCAAAAACACTTAAAAGCTATAATATAGAGAACAATGATGTACCCATGCCTGAGATGCTTCTCTAATGGGCTGAGGATGGCTCACCATCGATGGAGAAACTATCGCTATTACCTATACAAAAAATGATCAAAGATTAAATACAATTAATATAATGATAAGTATTGTAGGTTAAAAAACAATTAATGTAATATATCAAACAAAAGTTTACCAGATCTCGAGATGCTTCTCCAGTGCATGAAGGAGGGTTCACCATTGATGAAACAACTATGGATATTTCCTGTATGAAAAAATTATAAGATTATAATATATCACAAGTTCACATGTACCCGTACATATAATCATGAAATCAAGAAAATAAAGTACAGATGCATACCTCTGCCCTCTCTTGATCCATGGGCGAATTAGGTGCATTCAACAAATCCACATAGCTCAATGGCCATTGTACATGTAAAATAGACAAAAAAACACTAATCAATATACAAACCCCAACTAATACTTGATTTCAACATTTTTAAACAATTGTATAACTAAAAATGTGTTCAATTACCTTCTTCCCATGTTTTGGTGTCTTCAAGGAATTCTTTTTCTTAGGATGAGCTCTAGACGCGGAAACAAAATTAACATGAGATATTAGTACAGATAATATATTAAACATAATTTTAAAAATCTAAAATGAAATGACTTGCATATTCCATCAAAATAATACATAAAAAAGGGTTGTACAAAATATGATACCCTATAGCCTTGTAGGCCAAAATCAATCGCTGAGAGCGTGATGTCATCAATCTGGGACATTTGGTCCCCAGTCAGCACCTACAAACCCAAAATTGGACCAAGCATTAAAGATAGTTAGTATATCTTGTATTTTTTTTGAATTCAAAGTGTACTATTCTATTTTAACATGTTACAAAATTTATACCTCAGGCATCAAAGTTGCAACTGTAGTAAATCGAGGAGAAGTATCGGATACCGCTGCTACATCCTGAAATACATATTATTTGTCTCAATTTAAATCGATGTATAAATGAAAATTAATTTATGTAATTACAAATTTAAAGTGACTGATAAATTAAATTCTATGAATTCAAATCAACACACCTGTGTCTGTTGTTGATCGACAAACACCATGTCCACCAACTCATCTATTAGCCCGAAATCCTCAGTTGTGTGGGCCTAACATCTACTCCCACAAATCATGTATGGATGAGATGTGGATCCATTTGCACTAGCCGCATCATCTATCCCCGATCATATGCTCGAGAAACTAACACATATATGCTAAATGGGCTCTTTGTCACCACCTGGAGCAACTAATGGCTCATCATCTAGTACAATAGGGTGTGCTAATGACATCCCATGCTGGATGATGGCACCAGTTAATGTTGTGGCCGCCTAAAGAGTCTCTAACTCCATCGAATCTTTTAGCTCTACTGGGACAACCTAATGCACCTTGGGTTTGGGTGCTAGGGGGCGGCGACTCTCCATGGGTAATCATCTACGAGCTCCAGGTCTATCTTGGGCAGAGCCACCACCTCTACCATGGAACTCTCTCATGTCAAAATAGTTTGGCTGCACATTGAGCACAAACTCACATTATACTTTTCTTAAATAATACAATGGCACCTCATAATTATTACAAGTTGGATCATCAAAGACCATCCACCACCTCTACCCAAAAAGATTCTTCATCTGTCAATTGGTACACCAATGTATGGGAAACCTCTTTGCATTAAGAGGTAATGACCAACTAGTTTAAGGATCAACAAAAAGGGGCACATATTTCTTGTTTAGTAATATTTTGTTTTTGGCTCCCTCATATGATAACCCATCAGTATAGAATTGACAACACCTATCCCTAAAGTTACCCCGTTTGGTAATTTGTGTGGAAATAGCTATGGCACCACTAGCTAATGTTTCTAGGCTAGTGGCGAGGGATTTATGATGCTCAAGTTAAGATTTTTTCAATTTATCAATCAGTCTATTGATTTTAGATGTATTTTGTCCTAACTGATTAATTAATTACTGCTATGTTTCAGGTGTGCGGTCAAAGGAGGAATTGGGGGTGTATCTTGTGGGTTTTCAAGAGGTACATTTTTTTGTTCTTGTTGTGGATTAGAAGAATCTAGTTTTTGGAATGAAAAATGAAAAAACCTAATCAAAATTAATGAAATTAAATTCAAAACGTAAATTGAACAAATGGGAAAGAAAGACAAAAATTAACAAAAACTAACCTTGATCCATAGTGTCTAGAGGAGAAATGTGGTACCTCGTTCGCAGTTTGGAGGAGAAATATAGTACCCTGTTCATAGTTTAGCAAAGAAAATGAAGAAAAAAGGAAGTAAAAATGTGACTATCATGGGAAAATAAGGCCCATTTTTTTAAAAAAACTTTTTTTGACAAATACCGCGTACACGACCTTTTAGGGATAAGTAGCACGTTCACGCTCATTTTTCTATAAGTAGAACGTACACACTCATTTTCCTAAAGGTAGCATGTACGCACTAATTTTCCTTAAAAGAAGCACGTACGTGCTACCTTCTCTATGCTCAAGGACAATAAACCTAAACGCGTACGTAATCATTTTAAATTTTATAACCGCATACATGCTGCTTGTTTTTCCATGTTTTTTTTGGGTGGTGTCCACTTTTTTGACCACCATCTTTGTGCGCATACCCCATGAATCAAATGAGGCTAATCCCACGGCTTGTATGGGACTCTTATTTTTACATTATGAATACAAATACAAAATTTATGCAAATGTAGAATATTCCTTTGTTTTATGTATTTGCACAAAAACTGAAAATGACAACTGTAATCAAATCTAAATCAATGATGTTTAGTAGAAGACTTGTGTACCTTTTCAATATAAATGAATACAATTCAACTCTACCTGTTTGAGTCATGATGAAAACAGGTAACACATGTAAAGGGTAAATGAAATTGTTATGGGAATTCAATGTTGTGGTGGAACTCCGAGCAAAAATGAAATTGTTTCTAAAGTCTTGAGAGCCCTACCACCAACTTACAAGATGAAGGCTATTGCTATTAATGAATTGAGAACAATGGCTAATATATTTGTCAATAGAGATAATTTGGTTGGTAAATTATCTTCTTTTGAGCTTGAAGAATTTGGACCTTCTGGAGCTATGAAGATTGAACCTACTTTTCATGCATCTGCATCATCAACCGGTAAGCAAGATTGGAAATATATGTATGCAAAGGAATTGGATGATATGAAGAGAGAAGATGATGAGTTTAAGCAACTTGAAGCACTATTTGCTAGAAGAGTACCTAAAAGACTGGTAGGAAGTAAGTATGAAGGAAAAACACCTTTTAAATGTTTTGCATGTAATAAAATTGGTCATTTTGCATCTAGATGTCTTGAAAGGAATTCAATATTTGAAGAAAGAGTTAGAAGATCTTTTAAACCTAACCCTGGATATCAGAACAAGTATAAGTATAGGAAAAACAAAGACAAATAATGCTACATAGTAGATGAGGAAGGTATTGTTGATTATGATGATGAACCGACAGAAGACTCTGCTAGTGGTTCTAGTAATGGAAATGAATGAGTGTTCCCGGCTATCAAGGAAGATGTTCCGGCACTGGAAGAGAATGTACCTAAAGAGAAGGGACTTGCTACTAAAATTGAATACAAGGATGAATGGGTAATTGATAGTGGTTTTTCACATCATATGACTGGAGATAAAGGGAAGTTTCTATCTTTGTAAGAATTTGATGGCAGTCTGGTTAGATTTGGAGATGACAAAGCATGTATGATCAAAGGAAAATGAACTATATCATTGGATGGTAAGAACAATACTAACAATGTTTATTATGTTGAAGGTTTAAGGCATAATCTTTTGAGTGTAGGACAATTGGTGGATAAGGGATTTCAATTACAGTTCAAGAATGGAAAATGCAAAATCATGACGAGATCTAGTTTGGAGATTGCAACTGGTACACAGACAAAAGGTAATATATTTCATTTGAATTCCAGTGAGAAGACATGTTCGATTACACAAATTGATGAGAGTTGGCTATGGCATAAAAGGTTGTGTCATGCAAATTTTGATTGCATTGTAAAGACTAGTTCAACTAAGGCAGTTAGAGATATACCTAGGATTATGAAGCCCTATAATCTGGTATGTAAATAATGTCAAATGGGGAAATAGGTCAGAACCTCTTTTAGGAGTATACAAGATAAATCTAATGATGTTCTTGATCTTAGTCATATTGATTTATGTGGCCCTGTTAGAGTTATAAGTTTTCAAGGTGATAGATATTTCATGTTAATCATTAATGATTATTCTAGAATGACGTGGGTTACTTTTCTTAAAGAAAAATTTGAAGCATTTGAAAAAGTTTAAAATATTTAAGGCTAAAGTGGAAACTGAGACATGATTGAAGATTAAATGTTTGAGGTTAGATCATGGTGGAGAATTCACATCCGGTGAGTTTAATAACTTTTGTGAGAAGCATGGTATAAGAAGACAATTTTCTAATCCCCGAACACCTCAGCAAAATGGAGTTGTGGAAATGAAGAACAAAACTATCCTGGGTGCTGCTAGAATAATGATGATGTAAGCTAGTCTACCTCATATCTACTGGAGAGAAGCAGTGAGCACAGCGGTTTATACATTCAACAGAGTACCTATCAAAGTTGAAACCGATAAGACGCCTTATGAATTATGGTTTGGCAATACACCTACAGTTAAGTATTTTAGAATCTTTGGTAGTAAATGTTATATCAAGAGAGATGATAGCAAATTTGATCCTAGATGTGATGAAGGCATATTTCTTTGTTATTCTAATGAAAGCAAGCCATATATATGCTATAACAAGATATTGTAGAGAATTGTGAAGAGTGCTAATGTCAAAGTGGATGAGCTGAATAGAGGTCAAATCAGAGTTTATGAGAAGGAACCGGTGGTGAAAATGATTATATCTAAACCAGTAGCACCTTTACTGAAACAAAGTGTTGAACCAGTTACTTCGACAATATCAAAAAATTCTACAGTAACTGAAGAACTGGGAAGAGGAACAAAGAGTCAGAGGACTCTTATGTATGTGAGATTGAATCATTTAGAAGATCAAATCATTAGGGATAATAGCATTGGACTAATTACAAGAAGAACACAACTAATGAGGTATGTTTAATTTCACAAGTTGAACTAGTATCAGTAATTGAGGCATGTAAAGATGAATATTGGTTGAAAGCTATGGAAGAAGAATTAGATCAGATTGAGAAAAATAATACATGGTCTTTGGTTCCCCAGCCTAAATATAAGAATGTTATTGGAACTAAATGGGTTTTTAGGAATAAATTGAATGAGGACACTAGTACATTTGGGGCTCAATTTCAATGGCAGTTTGTCAGAATTCTGACTACAATTCATCAGACTACCAACGAGAAACGTCATCAAAAACTTGTAGTCGGACATTTCAACGGTTCTCAAGACCGTCAAAATTCTGATGTCATCGAAGACTCTTTCATTGATGACCATGACTGCACTTAGCTGTCGGTAAAAATTGATAAGTTGGCAGAATTCCAATGGCTTCCAAGTAATGTGATGATGAATAATGTACCTGGCAATAACCTGCAGCCACTGTGTACCCAGAACTACATCATAGTCCTCCAACCGTAAGACATGGTAGTCATCAATCAGGGTGTAGTCCTTCATCTGTATCTACAATTGTACTAGTTACCACCCTCAAATTGATGGCCAGATAGAGATTGTCAACAAATGGATAGAGGGGTATCTATGTAACTACGTTTCTGGACAACCGCGTGCATGGGTTTGTTGTTTGTATTTGGGGGAGTTCTGCTATAATACTACATACCACATGTCCATTGAGATGACTCCGTTTCATGTAGTGTATGGTTATGATGCCATGACGTTCATTGACTTAGGTTTGGCTGATAATAGAGTGCCTTTAGATCGAGATTGGTTATAGGAGAATTAGGATATATTAAAATCTCTCAAGAACAATATTCAACAAGCTCAGAATCAATAGAAGATGTATGCTGATAGGCATCAGGTTGAGAGATCTTTTGAGATTGGGGATATGGTCTTTTTACGTCTTCAACCTTATAGGCAAGGCTCAGTTAAGGTTAAGGGAGCTGAGAAGCTGAAGCCCAATTTTTATGGGCCTTATAGAGTGCTAAGGAGAATGGGTGAGGTAGCATATGAGATAGAGCTTCCTCTTGAGAGTAAGATTCACAATGTCTTTCATGTATCATGCCTCAAAAAGGAAATTGGTCAGGGTATTGTAGCATCTCCAGTTTTGCCACCATTGGATGATGAAGGCAAATTGGTTATAATTCCTGTTGAGATTCTGGAACAGCGAGAGAGGCATTTGAGGAACAAGGTGATCAAGGAATATTTGGTTAGTTGGAAAGATTTACCCATTAAGGATGCTACATGGGAAGGAGAAGAGATTCTTAAGCATCCAACCATGTCTTTGCTTATGGCCAAGCAAATCCCGGAAGGGGAGACTGTCATGTCCCCATCTTTTTGATGCAATTCCCATATTGCATTTATTGAATAAAGACACTTAAAAATTTCTAAGTGTCAAAAGTTAATAAGGGAAAAAGTAACTTTTATAAAGTTACTTTATAAGCCTAAATTTATTTTTTTAATAAAGGTTTATGTTTTAATAAAGTGGCCCCTTTAATGTCAATGCCACCCCTTTGCTCAAATCACTTAAATGATATGACATGGTGGGACCCTTGTCTTACTTTAAAAGCCTTTAAGCCTTTCAGCTACGTTGACCCAAAAGATGCCAAGGAAGATTCTTTTTTAGTTGGATATTTCATTTAGGGTTACACCACTCCTTGGAAAAGGTTATTAGACTTTTTGGAGGAGGGAATTGGCATTATGTTATTATTTTATTTTCTGATTTTCTTAGCTCTGCATTAGCAGCAGAAATTGTAGGTGTTTGGAGGATGTAAACCCTCAGAATCTACATTGGTAGTGGAGGTGCACCCACTAATTTGCCCATGTGGGACAAGGATGTGCCTTGTCTAGACCCAATGGGGGTCAATTTAGCAACAAAACCAGCCCAACAATCACCATTAGGTATGATATATCAGTTCTAAGTACTTTGTCTTGAAATTGCATGATGAACATGACCACCCATTTGGCAAGAATGTCATCAAATATACAACATCCTCATCAGATGTTTTGTGGGGGTCCGTCAGACTGCTGATGATGCACAACGACAACCAAGGTAGCTGCACCAATGAGGATGTTGTATGTGCGACGGTTCAGGCATCGAATTAAATTGGGTGGGCATCGGAATTCCAATTGCCCCCACACTTCTTATCCGACGAGGATGCTATCGAACATACAACATCCTTGTTGCATGCTTGGTGGATAAAAATATTTTCACTTATTGACTAATACAATAATACTAAAGATTTATTATTCTATATCAACCAACCAAATGACAATAAAAACAATTTGACAATCTATGCATGTGATAGTTCAGGCATCGGATGCTTGGTGGATGGAAATATTTGAATTGATTGACCAAAACAATAATACTAAAGATTCATTATTCTAAATCAACCAACCAAATGAGAATATAATCTTTCCACTCGAAGACCAACCTCAAAAAACCATGTAAGATTGAAAAATTGCATCCCACGTTAAGTTCTTCAATCCCATCAATAGCCACCCATAGGTGGCATACCATAAGCCGGCATGGGAGGCATTCCCATTCCACTAATACCTAGCTAAAAGACACCTCCCATTCCCACTCCCATGCCAAGCATTGGAGGTGCTGGAAAAGCAAGGGGAAGAAGCTAAGCATACATATTCTGCAAGCAAAATAGGCACATATTTATTTCTACAGAAGATTTAAAATGTTTATTAAAGAGAAATTTAGAATATTCACAGAATCATTAGAGTGTATCAAGAACTTGAGTAGGTATGGAAACACGAAGTCAATCATATTATTCATCCAGACAAGTTCCAAAGCCACATCTAGTCTGATGAAGTCATAGCATATGAACAAGCATGATGTAAAGCATTCTTTCTTGCCCTACAGTTCCAAATGCAAAAGTAAGCCCCATTTCAATGCCCCAATCTAAAATGAAAATTCAAAATATACTTTATCTTGTGAGAGAGAACAACCAACTATATGTGTTACCAAGTGTATACCTATTCCACAAAATACACCAGCAATTCCTCTGCAAGTTCACGGTCACCCAATTGAGAACTAGTTTCCATTGCATCCTTGTAAAGATTATCCTTTTTAGATAGTGCAACATGTTAGCACATAATTTTTCTATAATTTCCTTAAAAATGCTACTTCTATAATTTCCTTAATTATGCTCTTAAAATGCTATTTTTGTATAATTTCCTTAATTATGCTCTTAAAAATGCTATTGCAGGTGCTAGAAAAGCAAGGGGAAGAAGTTGAGCATACATATTCTGTAAAAACAATAGGCACATATTTATTTGAATTTTGAAAAACCGTTAGTAGAGTAGAACAAGTGCTCCTTGAGGCTCAATTAAGAAAAATGCATACTTGTTGAAAAACAAGATCTTTCACTTCTTTCTCCTTGGATTTCTCTTCTTGGACAGACTCTAACTTGTCCTTAACAAGCTCATCAACTTTTGTCATGTATTCTCAAATGAACTTTCAAAAAGAAATTTTTTGAATATTAGCTATTTAATTCTACAAAAGATTTAAAATGTTTATTAAAGAGAAACTTAAAATATTCACAGAATCATCAGAGTATATCAAGAACCTGAAGTAGGTATGGAAACATAAAGTCAATCATATTATTCATCCAGGCAAGTTTCAAAGCCACATCTGGTTTGATCAAGTCATAGCATATGAACAAGCATGAAGCAAAGCATTATTTCTTGCCCTACAGTTCCAAATGCAAAAGTAAGCCCCATTTCAATGCCCCAATCCAAAATAAAAATTCAAAATATACTTTAGCCTGTGAGAGAGAACAACCAACTACATGTTTTACCAATTGTATACATGTTCTACAAAATACACTAGCAATTACTCTGCAAGTTCATGATCACTCAATTGAAAACTTATTTCCATTGCATCCTTGTAAAGATTATCCTTTTTAGACAGTGCAATATGTTAGCACATAATTTATCTATGATTTCCTTTAAAATTCTATTTTTGTATAATTTCCTTAATTAAGCTCTTAAAAATACTATTTTTCTATAATTTCCTTAATTATGCTCTTAGAATGCTATTGGAGGTGTTGGCAAAGCAAGGGGAAGAAGCTGAGCATACATATTCTGTAAACAAGATAGGCACATATTTATTTGAATTTTTAAAAACCGTAAGTAGAGTAGAACAAGTGCTCCTTGAGGCTGAATTAAGAAAAATGCATACTTGTTGAGCAACAAGATCTTTCTCTTCTTTCTCCTTGTATTTCTCTTCTTAGATAGCCTCTAACTTGTCCTTAACAAGATCATCAACTTTTTTCGTGTATTCTCAAATGAACTTTGAAAAAGAATATTTTTGAATATTAGCTATTTAATTCTGTAGAAGAATTAAAATGTTTATTAAAGAGAAACTTAAAATATTCACAGAATCATCAGAGTAGATCTAGAACTTGAAGTAGGTATGGAAACATAAAATCAATCATATTATTCATCCATGCAAGTTCCAAAGCCACATCTGGTCTAATGAAGTCATAACATATGAAAAAACATGAAGCAAAGCATTCTTTCTTGCCCTATAGTTCCAAATACAAAAGTAAGCCCCATTTCAATGCCCCAATCCAAAATGAATATTCAAAATATACTTTAGCCTATGAGAGAGAACATTTAACTATATGTTTTACCAATTGTATACCTATTCCACAAAATACACCAACAATTCCTTTGCAAGTTCACGATAACTCGATTGAGAACTAGTTTCCATTACATCCTTGTAAAGATTATCCTTTTTAGATAGTGCAACATGTTAGCACATATTTTTTGAAATTAATTATGCTCTTAAAAATACTATTTTCTATAATTTCCTTTTATATATTGAGGACCTTTTCCATAAGAATAGTTACTATTGGGTTTTATGTGTAGTTGCAATCTTGTAGTGACAATCTCCATCAATTTGTGACTTCTCTCCAGAGATTCAACCATCAGGTGGGCATATTGAGGGTGGAATTGAGATAAGATGAAGTACTCTGGGTTTCCTTTTGAGGTGAGGAGGTCTGGCAAATAGGTTCTTGGGATTGATCAAAGTGTACAAGTAATTATCATAAGGGTAAATCTCCTATGTAAAATAGAGTTTTTGTTCAGATTGTATTAAATCCATTATAAATTTTTGTATCTTAAAGAAGGAGTTGAAAATGATTGAAATTTCACATTATCGGTAGAAGTTATACTGATGAGGGCACTTAAACTTATAGAGACCAATTTTGCATCGGGATACCATATACCGATGAGAGAGTGTAGCAAGCCAGAGTTGTACTCATTGGCAAAAGTTATACTGATCAAGGAGCAAAGTTGAGGAGAATTGATGCATCGACAAAAACTATATCGATATGACCCATCGACATAGTAAACACTAGCGACAGTAGTGGAGAATTATCTTGTCAATAGCCGATGAGGGTATCGGTAAGAATTATACCGATAAGACTGGCGAAAAGAAGAGTCCATCGGTATAACCAAAGCGATTGGTATGTGTTACTTTGAGCCACCCCGATGCCTGAAGAAATCATCGGTGAAACATATACTGATGGAACATACTCTATCAGGAAGACTTTTCTTATTGGTATGTTTCATTTTGGATTACCTCTATACCTGATGAAGGAGCGAACTGATTGAGCGAAGAAAAGACACTATCGAGAAGACTCATGGCAGTGAAGCTGGTTGCATTGGTATAACCAAAGCAATTGGTATGTGTTACTTTGAGCCACCCCGACACCCAAAGAAATCATTGGTGAAACATATACTGATGGAACATACTCCATTGGGAAGGAATTTATTATCAGTATGTTTCATTTTGGATTATCCTGATACCTAATGAAGGAGCAGACTGATTGAGTGGAGCGAAGACATTATTGGGAAGACTCATGGCAATGAAGCCAGTTGCATCGATATAACCAAAGTGATCGGTGTGTGTTACTTTGAGCCATCCCGATGCTCTAGAAGTGTGACAAGATGCTGGGAGACTAGACCTAATGTCTAAGTTGGAGCCCAGAGTCATTTTTTTCTATGTTTTTATAATATGTTCATATTATAAAGACAGTTTTTAGGAAGTTAGTTTTTAGTTAGTTTTTGTTAGTTTTAGTTTTAATGAAAGGGTATGCCCTTTCACTTTCAAACTGAATCCTCATCTATAAATGAAGGATCTATTAGAACAAGTGGGGGAGATACCTCGAGTTTTATGATCTTATCAAGACAATTTTATACAACACTTATGCAGTTTGTTTTCTAGAAATATCAAAGTTGATGGATGATACATATTGAAATCAACTGGTTTGATTATATATTTTCAATATAAATTTAAGGTGTTCTTCATTCTGAATGGTATATGATTTTCAATTGATTGATTAGTTCCATGTGATAAATTTATTTTATTAGATTGCGTTAATGTGCTATCTTATGCTATTGTGATTGAGACTAATTTCTAGTTTGAGCATCAGTTTGAAAGGTTGGTTGGCAAGTTTCAAATTGTCTTATTGGTCTTTTAGAGCAAAGTTAAAATACAATAAGACTAACTACATTTTATATTTCAGTTACGATCCATATAGATGCTTTTGATGTGATGGTCTTGTCTTGAAAATAAGTTATTAAAACTGTCTCCATGGTTATACATAGGATTTTTCAATTTGGAATAGTATGAAATCAGTAAGGGTTAAAGGCACTGGTTTGTTGTTTATCTGATATAATTAAATCAGGTATTTTTAGAAGCAATCTTCATCAAGGAATCATACTTTTAATTTATATAGGCACAACTTCATAAACATTTATAAGTAAGCATTTCATAATTTTCAGCAAGTAATAAATATAACCAGACAAAATTCAAGAATCATTTGCCTCCTTGAAGGGTCACTAGTTTTTTTGAAAATCGCTATAGAAAAGCCTTTAACCGGATTTCAAAAAGTTCATGTTTCTCAACCTAATTGAAATTGAAGATCATTAGAAAACTATTCAAATACTAAATTAGATCCCACTTTAACTTAAATGAAAGAACCAATAGAGAAATTCCTCTCACCCTCTGAGCAAGCCCTATCTAATCAAAGTTATTGTGCATATCTATAGATTCTCGAAGCCTACCATAATCTTCCTCTTCTACATAAATTTCATTCAAAGCCTCGTTAACAATAGCTACATTGTTTCTCTGTACTGCAACCATGTACGACTTCACAAGATGGAGATGTCCAACGTGGATAACAAATACAATAGAACATAAGATACTCATGATTTTTTTCCAAACCAAATAGCTGCTAAAGAGAACATCTAGAAAAACTTAATACCCAAGTGAAACACATCTCAGTAATCCTAAAAAATAGTAACAAAATAAAAGAGTTGAGATCCATACCTTACGCATGATGTCAACCACTTGTGTGTGGTCTACCCTAAGGGCAAGGACATTCAAGAGGTCATTAATAAGATCTGGGTGTTCTTGCAAATAAAAGTGTACAACTTTGTAGTACAATTCAACATTGGCCACTTTAACTATAACATCTTTGAATTGCATATGATCCCATGCCTCTGGATAATGGTTCATGATAGTAGTGGCAACATTATCATATTCATCATCTTGAATATATAAATATGTAAGTTCCTTCCAGTGTTGCTACTCATCATAGACACAAATAGGAGTTCATTAAACCGACCCCTATTTTGATAGTAATCACTGACCTCTTCCAAGTCATTCACCTGGAACAAAAAATAAATGTCAGAGTACAAAAATGTAAATTTCTCACCTTCACAATTACACTTAACATTGCAGATGAACCTTCCCAGATTATCATGAAAAAAAAAACTTAAAAAACAAACCACTTACTCGTGGTATTGTTGCTCATGTTGGCTTTGTTGGACCCTGCAATTAAGATTCAATATTGTTGGCATATGTGCAGAGTACGTTGACATGATGATATTGTGTTTTCATTGATGTCAATATGCTGAAGAGTGAACCAGTATATTGAAGTTAAGCAACTGGCAAAGTGAACCAGTAATATGTTGTGAACTGGTATATGTGCAAAACACGAAGTGGTATGCTTGTCCAAGTGAACCGGTATATGGAATGTTTTCTATCATGGTTTAAAATGGTATGACTACCAGTTGGTAGTCCTAGCCTCAGGGTTTCTGGTTGAAGTGTTATTTTGTAATTCAATCGATGGCATTGTGTGATGAGTTAGTAGTGTAATGGAGATCAGATTATGTTTCCATGTCAGTCTCATGCATGTGAAGGATCTTGGATGAAGGGGATTGATCATGTCTACCTTGGGAATGTGCAAAGTCCCTGCAAATGGTGAAGAATGCATGATGGGTTATCACCACCAAGAAGCAGTGAAGAACGAATGATGGAGAATGTCTTGAGATATGTTCAAGACCATTGTATTCAAATGCAAAGTGTTCAATGGTCAGGATTGAACCAACTGATTTACTCAACCTAAATGTCTAGGGTTTGGGGTTTATGCTATCGACCTATCTATTTCCTATAAGGTCGATGTTGTTTTTCATGTTGAGTTTGTTGGCAAATGTTGTGTGTGTATCTAAGTGCAAAGATACGTGATTCTTGCCAGACTAGATAAGAGGAGTGATACCTGCAGAGTGTGTATGCAGAAGGAAGGAACTAAAATGGATCTACATTGACATTGAGTGTTTTTACCAGATCATTATAATACCTGTTGATCTCTAATCACTTTAATAGTTGGAAAATCCCTTAACAGGGTAGCTTTAACCAGCTTGCTATAAATCCTTTAACAGGGTGACTCAAATCTATTGAGTTCATAAAATCCTCTAACAAGGTAACCTTTAACAGGGTTTAACCCTTAACTGGGTATTCTAGCCATCCCTTAATTGGGATCTCTAACAGGATCGGTTCCTAACAGAACTTGTTGTAACAGTCTTTAATCAGACTAGGCTCCTAATAGAGTGGACTTCTAAAGAGTTCAAAAATAGCTTGTGGGTATCCATCCCCACCGTGGTTTTTCCCAGTTGGGTTTCCACGTGAAAAAATATGTGTCATATGTGATGTCCTTTTTCATGTGATGTTTTGTTGTTTTCAGTCAAGCAGTGAATCATGTTGATCTAGCAAGTTATTATATTTTTGATGATAGATTACCTGTTTATGCACAAGGTTAATGTGGAAATGAGGGTGTAGGTTGTGTGGAAAGATAAGTGTTTCTGGTTTATATCTTTCACAAGTCTCATTGTGCTTAATCGGTAGTAATCCGGTTCTGACCGGTGTTAGTGATTGCTAGTCAAGTTCACTGTTTGCAGTCAAACCGGTTCAAGAAAAGTTTTTGTGTCTGTACTGATTCACCCCCCCTCTCAGTACTAGTTTGGTACTCACTGTTCATCATTGAGTTATCAAATATACATTATTCAATAAGATTAAATGTGCAACATAATGAAATATTTAAAAGTGTGTTATCTTATTGAGCTTTGCTTGGTTTCAAGAATAGTTTAATATCCTCTACTTAACAGGGCCAACCACATGAAGGTGGAAGCTCATTTGGCCCCTCCTCCCCCCCAATATCACTTTAAATTCCCCGTTAACATATAACATTCATTCATTATCAAATAACATTCAATAACACATAGCATTCATTAACATTCATTAACATACAATATTCATCAATATTAATTCACATATCATTCATGAAAATTCATTAGCACATAATTACATTCATTAACACATAAAAATGAGTCATTATCAAATAATGTAGATTACAATCATATTTTTAATTTTTTTTGAAGCTATGTAAATTCTAAGTGGAGCATCATTTTCTTCATCATTTCCCCCCTCTTTAGTTGTTTTGCCCTCTGCTCATGATCTCGATGTCTACCTAGTCCTCTTTTGAGGATGAGGACACCGATGCAAAGGGGGTCCTTTGCAATAACAAAGAAATGGGTTAAATTCAAATCATTTTTATTTTTGTTACAAGTATTTCATTAATTTAAAGAACATAACTGTGGCGCTCTTTACCCGATGGGGCCACATCATCTTCGAAATCATTTTGTTGAGCCTCAACCTCAACAAGCTAAACACCCTCTAGATCCTCTAGAGTTGAAATATGAAAGGTTACATTACTCAATACACCAATTACAATTAAATATGTTTAAAGGAATAATAGTGGTCCTCCTTACTTGACTGGGGAACATCATGTCCTGATGTTGTCTACCTAGATCATGCTCCACTTGGTCACCACCAACTACATGCTCTAAAATATTAACAAAAAAGGTTACATTAATTTCTACACCAATTACAATTTAAGATGTTTATTTGTATTTATAATTACATAAAAAAAATTGAATAGAAAATGAATACCTCCACTACTGGGATGCACATCTGGACCTTCATGTGGAGGTTGTGTTTGATGAATACTAAGAGGGGGGGTGAATTAGTATGCCAAAAATCTCTGCACTAATACACTTACACAGTCTAAAGATAAACTGGTAAAGCGGTTTGACAATCAAACCAGTTACCACACATACAAACCAAAATGCGAATAAAACATTCACCCACAAAAGCAATACAACCATAACACAAGATATTTGGCATGGAACCCAACTGGGAAAAACCATGGTGAGATGGAACTCACAAGTCACTATCTGCAGAATAGAAACCAAACCAGTTAAGGTCAGACCGGTTAAGATCTTACAATGTTCTTCACCAGAACAGATCCTGTTAAGAATCTCAATCTCTGTTAGGAGATAAGTCCGATTAAAGACTACCTTGTTAGAGGATTTTAGATTCACATGTGTGAACCACCTTGTTAGAGGATTTTACAAAGGCTTTCAGGCCTACCGGGTTAAGGGCTACTGACTTGTTAAAGATGTGAGTAATCAACAAGTGTTTGATCTATCTAATAGCACAAACTGCTTGATTAGATCTAGTATTGCTCACGGCTAATGCATTCCAGCATTACATTAGTCTCCTCTATTTCTCTCCCAGTTAAAACTCCATCTTCTCTAATAAGATCGCTCTCCTCTTCCACCTTAAACCCTCACTCAACATAAACCCTATTTGCAACTTCTTCAACAACTTAAAAACCCTAGACATGATGTCCTTTTAAAGGAATCTGATTTCATGTCGGTCCAATAGGATTACATTGCAATTTTCTAGGTTCAGTGAATCTAGACATGCTCAGTAACACGACACAAGAATCACTGTCAATCTATCGGCACCGTCAAACAATTAGTGGATTGGTAGCTCATCACAAAATGTTGGTTGGTAACTCATCACAGAGTATTACCGGTTCATACAAAATACCGGTTGAGTATTACCGGTTCATAAAAAATGCCGGTTGTTGGTTTGACAAAAATGGAGACTGGTAAGAATGTGTTGTGCCATTTTGATTCCTTGTACCATTTGTGATCTGCAAACCGCCTGGGGTCGACATGCCGCTTTAGACTGGGAAACACATTTTGCAAAATCACTACTAGTCTAAAGACTAGAATACAACATACTAGTTGGAACAAATACCGGTTGAGCATGAGCTCATACATACAAAGGATATCTCAATACAAGTGTGTGTCCATCAATGACAATCACAACATAAACATCAAAAATGACAACAATCTCCCCCTTTGGCATTGATGGCAACACTTAGGAAAATAAAATGTTGACATCTAAGTGTTTTATAACAAAAACTTGCCATTAACAAAATTGCTCCCCCTAAGCATATACACTATCCCTTAATCAACAGAGTTATAGCAATTTTGCATTTAGAGCATATAGCATATATCATAGCATATATTAAAATTTGAAAATAAATACTTCTCCCTCTGATATACTTCTCCCTCTGATATATCAAAATTTCAAAATTTTAAAACCATCAAAATTTTAAAACCATATACTTCTCCCCCTTTGCCAACAATGACAAAGTACCACTGCAAAAACCTGTGTCCATGTATATATAAAAGATTTTATGACAATAATGAATAACACTTGTCAAAAACCGCTTTGTAGTCCTGCAAAAATTGTTTCATGGAAAGAGACGAGGACTCAAGTAGGGAGTTCACCACTTCCTTCTCTGTTTGCATTTGTGATACCTGTTCCTCCATGGCATCTATTGTGTTCAGTTCTTGAGTGACTATCAAGGCATCCAGGTTTAGATAGCATTTCTGGAGAATTTGCAGTCATGGAAGTAATACCAGTTGAAGCTCCTGCAAATCCTGAGACCTTGTGCTGATCTCTTGCTCTATCTTGGCTGACTGGATCTAAAACTGGTGAACGGTTCGCCCATATGCTGCAAAGGAGTCGTAAGGAGTTTTGAATGTGCTCAAGTAGGACTGTAAGTCCATTTCAAGCTATTGCTTCTTGGCTAGCACATCATCATAGAATAGATGAGGTTGATAGATTTTGCTGAGCAGCAAGTTTCCCTCATCCAAGGCACTCCTTATGACCTTTTGATCCTTTAGCAGATCAGTCCTAAGCTCATTCAATTTCTTCACTAGAGCAACATTAAGAGCCTTTTGGTCCTCTTTCTTTACATTGGCCTCAGCTGCTTCTTCTAGGCTCTGCACTTGATCATCCACTATAGTACATAGAAGTTTGAGTTGTGCTAGTGATGAATCAGTGTCAGGAAGATTAGTACCAGGGATTAAACCGGTAAGTGTGTCTACAATTGTCTGAATGATGTCTTGTTCCTTTTTCTTGTGAATGATCTCAAGGTGCTCTTGAGAAACCTTGATGATTTGCATAAGATCCAACTCACTTGCAGATTGGAGATCAAAAGGACTAGAAAGATCAACCGGTGAGGGTTGACTTCTGGTTGCCTTCGGAGTCTCCAACTGAGAGATTTTGGCTGCTTTTTGTTCCTTGGCATCTTCAGCTTTCTTCTTTTCTGCTTCTCTTCTCTTCTCTTCCTCCTTGTCTTCTTCTGCCTTTTTCTTCTCCTCTACTCTCCTCTTCTGCTCTTCCTTTTCTTCTACTTCCCTCTTCTTCTTCTCTTCCTCTTCCTTTTTCTTCTTCTCTTCCTCTTCCTTCTTCTTCTTCTCCTCTTCTTTCTTCTTCTTTTCTTCCTCTTCCTTCTTTCTCTTTTCTTCTTCTTCCTTCTTCTTCTTTTCTTCCTTGTCCTCTTCTTCTTTCTTCTTCCTTTCTTCTTCTTGCTTCTTCTTCTCTTCATCTTTTCTTTTCTCATCTTCCTCTTTTCTCTTCTCTTCCTCTTTTTTCTGTTTCTCATCATCATCCTTCTTCTTTTTCTCTTCCTATTCTTTTGCCACTTGCTATGTGTCCACAGCTTGTTCACCACCCTGATCGGCCTATTGCCCCTATTCAATTCCCTCAGAAGGTATGTCCTGAGTGACATCTTCTATATCCAGGGCATCGACATCTATGGTGTCAATTGGTTCCTCCACTAGGTTTCCTTCATCAAAAACTTCATCTAGTTTGGAAATAACCGGTTCCTTTTCCGGTTGGCCATTCGAGCTTTGTGAGAGCTGATAGCATGGGCCATGTGTTGATTTGTGTCCTTTTCTACATCATCAACTCTCCCTTCCAACAACCAGAGTCTTCTTCTCCTTGTGAAGAAGAGACCTTTATTTTGATCTAATACATCAAATAATTCTGAATTTGAGAGTTCGGGGAAGTAATGTGCAAAAACTTTCTCCCTAATCTCTTGTTCCTTTTCAATGGAAATGCACCATTTGTTATCCAATACTTTAAATAATGAATCTGGTGTCTGAGATTTAATCTCTGATGGTGACCGATCATTTTTGCATAAATAAAGAATGATTTCCTACAGTACTTCATCTTTTTCTTCACTATTGAGTTCATCATAATAATCAATTAAATCATGAAGTACCTTTCTCCTAATATTCTTTAGTGTTCTTTGACAATGTGTCAAAGGTTTGTAAGAGGATATATCTATATTTACTGGTGTGGATATTGCCAGTTCATTCTTCTTCACCTTCTTAGTCTGTCTAGCCTTCTTTGGCTGTTCATCAAACTCAGTTTCTTCGGAGTCCGGTTCATTTGCCTTAGTCTTCCTCTCTCTTTTGAAGACTTTTGCTAGTGTTACCTCCAATTTCTTCTTTGCCGGTGACTTCTTGGTCACTCTTGGAGTCGCAATGGTAGCCGCTGACGATACTGCAGGCACTGCCTTAGCTTTCTTAGATGCCGGTTCTTTTCCCTTCTTTACTGATGGTTCTTCAATCGGTGCCATCCTCTCCAAGTAGATTCCAGTTCGCTTCACCTTTGGATCAAGAGGTGAGGCAATAAGGGTTGAAGCATACCCTTCCAGCATATCAAATATGACCTCATAGCCCATAGGCTCCACTTCCTCCATTCTAGGCTCAACAGCCTCCATTAGACATTTGTCCACCTGAATAGTGAAATAGATGTCATCTTCATACTTCTTTACTATGTCATCTGAGATTCATACCCTTTGATTCATCTTTCTTCTGAACTCATCAAATTATTTGTTCAGTACCTTAGGGTAGCCGGTTCCAATGGCCTGCACACTTTCCTTTATCTACTTGGTCAAGGGACCACTGGACATCTCCTACACAAGGAAAGTAGCCTTGGAAATAGAAAAACAACCCTACTAGTAGTTGTCCAAACTTAAATTTTAGTGAATTGTCCTTTTTGATTGCCTTAAGGTTTGATAGGAGTTGCCTTTGCATGCCGATGCATAAGTCAAATGATTTATCCTCTATAATCATCTGGTAAGTAGCATATACGACTGCAGCAGATACAGAATTAATCCTGCTGGCTGAGAATGTTCTATAGCCTATCACCATGTAGGTGTATTTTACCAGTTCATCCTTGATAGGATTAACTGTCATACCTCATGAATCACTCGTCAAACCGGTGAGCTTGGTCATTTCTATTTTGCTTACCGTTCTCAGGGCTGGCACTTCCCCTGTGTTGCAGAAACCGGTGACTACATGAATTGCCTCAGGCATGATATCATGCGTTCTCTCCAAGTACATCTTGTCACCATGGACTCTGCTCAAGATGATTCTGATGTGATCCTTTGTGAAGTCTTCCAGAAAATACACCGCATTATGGAGTTTCTTCTTCTCTAAGATACTGAACTCCAGTTTGATCCTTTTGTCCTTTCCACAAAATAGACTGAATTGAGTATGAATGGCTAAGGACCCTAGGTCTTCTATCTTGTAATCAATATAGTCTAAAATTCCTTCTTCAACTATGACTCTAGCTAGAACTTGTGACAAAGCATTATACTTGGACTTCCTCTGAATAAAACCTTCTGACTCAATAGATGTGCTTGAACTGGTATGAGATGTAGAAGCCATTGTAGAGTATTTCGAGAACATGAAAAATACCTTTCAAACAAAAAATTAGGGCTTCCTGATTCTGCTTTACTTCACTCTCCATCGGATGCCAAATCACCGCTTTGAGTTCTCCACTACCGCTTGCAAACTAGATTTGAATCCTTTTCAAAGCTATCCAATTTCTTGAAATCTAAGCTCAAATCACCTTTTCCTTGCTCTGCACTTGAAAACTTTTCTTCACTCAAAAATAGATAGTGAGAAATGATTTGAAAAATGCATTTATACATGTCTCTCACCTACCATCATTAATGCTCCTATATTAGGGCATAAACCCTAATTTGCCTTTTTACCATTTCTGGTCTTCTACCAAGTGATAGGTGTAGCATACCATTTAAGGTCTTTTACCGATGTTAATTGGGGGTTCGAAAGCATTTTTCCATTTGCTCCCCCTAAGCCTTTGAGGCTTAGTTTGCCAGTTCCGATATTTCCACACTAGGTGCAGAAACCGGTTCCTCCTCCAATAATACTGGTTTCTTCTTCCATATTCTCTTCATGTCTCCTTGAACTTTTTCAACATCTATTTCTCCTTCCTGAGTGACCGGTATATCATCAGATATACTTTTTCTGCTTCTGTAGAATCTTGCAATGTGATCCGGTTTGTTGTAGTGATAGCAAAGAAGTCCAGGTGCTCTCCAAGGTCCATTGTACATGTTTCCATTCTTCCTTCTACATGTTGCAGTAGTGTGACCATGACCATGATAGATCATACAACTTTCTCTCCATCCCATTGCTGCTTGATGACCACCACTTCTTGACTGATGATTGAAGACATTAAACTGGTTGTGGTTCTAGTTCATAAAAGATTCAGGACCAATTCCTTTGGTCCTCTGAGGATATCTTCCAGTGTTATCCATTACAGACCTACATTCAAATGCTCTATGCCCAAACTTGTTGCATGCATAACAATGACCATTGAACTTATTGGATCTAGGTACATTGTTGATAAAATAAGGAAAATTATTGTAGGCTTTGCTCCAACATACATTGGCATTGTGTCCTTCTTTAAGATAGTTAAAGCAGACAGGTTTGAATTTTTTCTTACCTTTTCCTTTGAGTGTCAGTTGCTTCTTTGATGCTTCAACATTTGTTTCTAAGGATTCTCCTTCCTCATGTCCAGAAAAACCACGACCATTGGTATTCTTTGTCGTTCTAGATGACTCAAGCCTTTGCCAAACTTAGCAAGTATTTCCTTTGACTCAAAGAGTTCTTTGGAAATAGCAGTGTTTGTCTCCATAAGACTTGCATTTTCAGAGATGGCAATGTTCAATTCTCCTTGCATGTCTTCTTTTTCCATTCTACTCTCATGAAGGCGAGTAGTTAGTGCACTAATCTCATGTTTCAACTTGGAGATCTCATGATCTCTGTCTTTTACTAGATCTTCATCTTTTCTCCGGTTCTCAAGCTCTTGGCTAAACCGAATAGTCAGTCCTTCCAACTCCTTTCTCAGATTGGAGTTTGAATCATTCAGCTTATTCACTTCAGCAATCATAGCTTCCATGTTAGCTTCATCTTCAGAACTACTTTTAGATAGTTCCATCAGCCTTTCTGCATGTTCTCTTCTTTTTGCTTGAGATGCCTTGTATTTGACCATAAGATCATCATAGACTTGCTCAGACTTAGTGAGTCATTGAGTAAGTTCCCTCAATGTGTATTCCCCCATATCTCTTTCCAAGTGGTTAAACTTATAGAAAGGTTGGCTCTAATACCAATTGATGAATACTAAGAGGGGGGTGAATTAGTATGCCAAAAATCTCTACACTAATACACTTACATAGTCTAAAGATAAACCGGTTACCACACATACAAACCAAAATGCGAATAAAACATTCACCCACAAAAGAAATACAACCACAACACAAGATATTTGATGTGGAAACCCAACTAGGAAAAACCAGGGTGAGATGGAACTCACAAGTCACTATCTGTAGAATAGAAACTAGACCAGTTAAGGTCAGACCAGTTAAGGTCTTACAATGTTCTTCACCAGAACAGATCCTATTAAGAATCTCAATCTCTGTTAGGAGATAAGTTCGATTAAAGACTACCTTGTTAGAGGATTTTAGATTCACACGTGTGAATCACCTTGTTAGAGGATTTTACAAAGGCTTTGAGGCCTACCTGGTTAAGGGCTACTGACTTGCTAAAGATGTGAGTAATCAACAAGTGTTTGATCTATCTAATAGCACAAACTGCTTGATTAGATTCAGTATTGCTCACGGCTAATGCATTCTAGCATTACTTCAGTCTCCTCTATTTCTCTCTCAGTTACAACTAGATCTTCTCTAATAAGATCGCTCTCCTCTTCCACCTTAAACCCTCGCTCAACATAAACCCTATTTGCAACTTCTTCAACAACTTAAAAACCTTAGACATGATGTCCTTTTAAAGGAATCTGATTTCATGTCAGTCCAATAGGATTACATTACAATTTCCTAGGTTCAGTGAATCTAGACATACTCAGTAACACGACACAAGAATCACTGTCAATGTGTTGGCACCATCAAACAATCGATGGATTGGTAACTCATCACAAAATGCTGGTTGGTAACTCATCATAGAGTATTACCGGTTCATACAAAATACCGATTGAGTATTACCAGTTCATACAAAATTCTGGTTGCTAGTTTGACAAAAATGAAGACTGGTAAGATTGTGTTGTGCCGCTTTGCTTCCTCGTACCGCTTGTGATCTGTGAACCGCTTGGGGTCGACATGCTGCTTTAGACCAGGAAACACATTCTACAAAATCACTATTAGTCTAAAGACTAGAATACAACATACTAGTTGGAACATATACCGGTTGAGCATGAGCTCATACATACAAAGGAGATCTCAATACAAGTGTGTGTCCATCAATGACAATCACAACATAAACATAAAAAATGCCAACAGTGTTCCACAATTATCAGGTTGCATTCTAATGTCATGCGCATTGTTATAATTGCTTGCTTGATTAAAACAAATAAATTCACTTTATGTTGGAACTTAACATCAAATATTTTATTGGTAAAGTATTCAATTTGAAATTATTTCATATAGCTTATTTACTTGTGTGATGGATGCACTAGAATCTCATGTTTGCCCACTCAATTCTCAGAGACGTTCAGCCATGAGTATATAGCCTTACTGGTAGGAAATTCTCATGTCATCTTGTGTGGGTACTCTATTGAATTCAGAGCCTTGTATTTTTGCTTTGTATTGTGAATTTTGCTTGTATTGTTTGATAAAAAAAAATTGTTTGTAATTTATAAATATTTTGATTTGATATTTCATTTCCTGATACTTACAATTCATGCAGAAAGTTTTATATAGCCACTAGAACCGAGTCTGTGTTGCCCATGCTTTTCTTGTCTTGCCTTGGTTGCCTTTGACATGTCACTCATTCTATGAAAAGTTTTAAATATATTAGATTATATAAATATAAAGAGCCATTAGTACATAATTACATTCTTAATAGTATCACATACCTTCTTTTGGCGTTTGGTGGTGTATTTCCTTTTTTCCTTTAAATTCTCTCCTTTGCATCCAAAATCAGGTCCTTCCACTCCCTCTCTAGAATAATGGGGGGATGCTTGTACTTTATGTTCTTCTCTAAATGTGTCCCATACTGGTCCCTCACATACTTTAGATATGTGCTAACTTTTTTAAGGAGCTTGGTTATGTCGAATGTGTCATTTTCGAACAACTCAACCATATGGTTTGTGAGTTTATCTTTTAACTTATTTTCTTGGTCGTTCCACCTTTTAAGAAAAAACAAACCTATTAGATTCAGAAATGAACTGAAGCTACCTTTAATATAGTTCAAAAAATGGATCAAAGGAAAAATATTCTAGAAATGATTTGAAATAAAAATAGTGGATTACGGTTAGTTCACATATGATGTTCCACCTTTTACGGATGGTGGGCCCAAACATCTGCAATGCAATGTCATTAAGATTTTTATAAAAAATAGCATTTCCTTCAAAAAAATCATCAAATAATTAGTCCAAAATGATTGATCAGTAAGTAAATTCCAATTACACTATATATAATAATAATTTTAAAGTACCTGGAACCTTCTGTTGGTATTTTGATGATGTTGAGTTGTGATTGTCATTGATGGACACACACTTATTTGATGAATGAATTATTCTTAGCTGGTAGTTGTTCTAACCGATATTGTATGTATAGTCTTTATTTGTTGAAGACTATCAGTGTTTTGAAGAAGAAGCTTATCAGTCAAGTGGTATGAAGATCTCAAGTGGAATGAAGACCCCGAGCAACAGTTAATCTTTTGATCAGATCGACTATGATCCAGTTTTCTAGTCTTCCCTTGTTAACCGGTGATTGGTATATGTAATTAACTGGTATACATGTAATGTGTGATGAGTTATCATCCACCAACAATTTAGTGGTGTTTCTATTTCATGTTACCAAATGTGTCTAGTTGCACTATACCTAGGAAATTGTAGTCTAATCCTATTGGACCAACATGAAATCAAGTTCCTATATAAGGACATCATGTCTAGGGTTTTAAATATAGAATAGAAGTTGACATGTGTGAGTCTTTGAGAGGAAAGGTATCTCATCACTGAGATTGAGAGTGAAAAGCATAGAAGACTAAAGTAATTCTTGAATGCATTAACAAGGAGTTATCAAGGATCTAATCAAGCATTTCATGCTACTATATAGATCATTCACTTATTGATTACTAGTATCTTCAACAAGTTTGAAACCCTTAGCCGAGTAGGCCCAGGCAAGCCTATTGTAAATCCTCTAACAAGGTGGTTCACAGTCGTGGATCTGAAATCCTTTAATAGGGTAGTCTTTAACAAGACTTATCTCATAACAGAGATCTAGATTCCTAATAGGATCTATTCTGGTGAAGAACATTGTAAGGCCTCAAACGATCTAGTTACTATTCTACAGATAGCTGACTTGTGAGTTTTAATCACCATGGCTTTTCCCATTTGGGTTTCCACGTCAAAATATCTTGTGTTAGGGTGATTGTGGTTCTGTGGATGAATGCTTTATTTGCTATTTGGATTATTTATGTTTTAACCAGTTTGTTGTTTAAACTACTAAATCGGTCTATTGGAAAATCATTTAAGAGTTTGGTTAAACTCTTAGGCATACTAATTCACCCCCCTCTTAGTATTCATCAATTGGTATCAGAGACAACCTTTCTATAAGTCTAACCACTTGGAAGGAGATATGGGGAAATACAACATGAGGGAACTCACTCACCATTTGGTTGAAACTAAAAGAGCCTATGATGAACTCAAGATCAAGTTTAAAGCCTCTTTAGCCAAGAGAAGAGAGTTTGCTAAGCAGTTGATGGAACTTATTGAAAACAACTCTTTTAATGAAGTAGACATGGATGCCCTGGTTGGAGAAGTGGAGAAATTAAATGATTCCAAAACTAACTTAAGGAGGGAGTTAGAAGGACTGACTATCAGGATGAGTCAAGAACTGAAAAATAGGAGAAAAGCTAAAGATTTGGTAAAAGACAAGGAGCATGAGATCTTTAAATTAAGCAAGAAATCAGTACCATTACTGATTATCTATAGGAGGGTAAAGAAGAGAAAGAAGAAATGCAAGCTGAACTGAATGCAACTATCTCTCAAAATGAAACCTTGATAAAGACCAATGATGCTCTTTCCAAGGAACTTGCTGAGATAAAAGAAATACTTGCTAAGTTCAACCGAAGTGCTACCAAGTTGGAACAAAAATTGGAATCGGTAAAGCCATCAAAGGATACCATTGGACATGGTTTCTCTTGATATGAGGAAGGTGAGACCTCTGGAACCAAGAATGATGCACTGAAGAAGCAATCAACACCTAAGGACAATAGCGGAAGTAAAGGTAAGAAAAGTTTAAACTTGTTTGCTTTAACTGTCTTAAGGAAGGACACACTGCCAATGTATGTAGGAGCAAACCTTACAATAATTTTCCTTATTTTCAAAACAATGTGGCTAGACCTGGTAGATTTAATGGTCACTATTATACATGCAACAATTTTGGGCATAGAGCTTTTGAGTGCAGGTCGGTTATGAACAACACAAGGAATTATCCACCAAGATCCAATGGAGCTATCCCTAAAACTTTGATGAAATGGAACCCAAACCAGTATAGAATCCATGACCATTGGTTAAATTATTGTGAAGGAGCAACTAGTTGGAGAGCAACCTGTCTAATCTATCATGGTAGCGGTCACACTGCTACAACATGCAGAAGGAAGAATGGAAATGTGAACACTGGACCATGGAGAACACCTGGAATGGTATGTTATCACTGCAACAAACTGGGACACACCACCAGAGCATGTAGACTAAGAAAGAATCCATCAAGAGACATACCGATCAACATTGAAAGGAAGATTGATGTTGACACCATTCAAGTGGATATGGACAAAACTTGGAAAAAGAAATCTAAAGTGAAGCCACATGATGAACCAGTTTTCGCACTGAGTATGGAAATCCCAGAATCAGTAAACTAAGCTTCAAAAAGCTTGGGGGGAACATATTAGTATAAATATTTAGAAACCCCCAGAGTATATTAGTAAAACACTTTAATCGATAGTTGTTACCTATCAACTAACAGAAGAATCAAAGCAGTAAAAAGTGAAATTAGGGTTTGAACCCTAATAGTGATACATTTATTATGGTAGGTGGGAGCCTATTTAAAAGTGACTTTTGTCATCATTTCTACTAACCTAGCTTCTGAGAAACTTTGTTTAAGCCGAGAAGTGCAACCAGAGCTATTCATCTCGCATTCGAAAAGAATTCAAAAAGGAATCTTGCACAAAATCTTGCAACCACTTCATACTATCAGTGTGAAAGTCAAAGTGGTAATCAAGCATCTAGAGAAGTGTGTTTTTCTCATCATTGGCAAACCCTAAGCTCAAAGAATAAAGGTATTTCCTGCTGAAACATTCTTATCATTTGGAATCCATTTGATATGGAATCTACATCTAATGTCCGCTCTAGTTCTACTGAACCTGAGGACACACCTAAGCTTCTTAAGATGAGATATAATACCCTATCCCAAATTTCCATTAGACTCATTGTCCAAGGCAATGTTTTAGGATACATTGATTGCAAACTAGAAGACCTAGGGTCCCTAGTAATTCATTCCCAATTGATTCTATTCTATGGAGAGGATAAAAAGATTAAACCTGAATATAGCATAATAGAAAAGAAGAAATTGCACAATGCAGTATACTTTCTTGAAGAATTTACCGAGGAACACATCAGGATCATCCTCAGTAGGGTTCATGGTGACAAGATGTACCTTGAATGAACTCATGACATTACACCAGAGGCAATTTATGCTGTGACCAGATTCTATAATATTGGGGAAGTCCCCATTCTTTGAAAAATCCCCAAAACCAAAGTAACAGAGTTCACCAGTTCTATTAGTGACCAACGAGGAATGACTATCAACACCATTAAATATGAGTTGGTAAAATATGCATGTATGGTAATTGGATACATAATATTCTATGCTAGTAGAATAAATTATGTTCATTCAGCTATGGTGCATGCCACTTACAGAATGATAAAAGATAATGCAGAATGTGACCTATGTACCTTTTTGCAGAAACAACTCATAGATAACCTGTAGTCAAACAAATCAGATAAAAATCAAAGGTTCAGGTTTGGTCAACTACTTATTGGTTTATTTTTCTACTTTCAAAGTTATTTTCCTGGAGTCAATGATGTTCAATGGTCAACTAATTCACCGGTTTCCAAACAAATAAAGGATAGTCTGCAAGCAGTAGGAACTGCATATCTAGAGACTTTGAACAAGTATTTTGATGAATTCAAACTAAAAATGAACCAGAGAATGAGAATATCTGGTGATTTAGTTAAGAAATATGAAGATGGCTTCCATTTCACCATCAAAACAAATGAATGCATAATGGAAGTAGTTGAACCCATAAAAGATGTAGTTGGGCCTGTGGGCTATGAGGTGGTAAATAATATATTGACAGGATATGCCTCAACCCTTCTAGCATCACCACTAGAACCCAAAAAGAAGAGGATTGGTACTTATTTAGAGAGGATCAAATCTTTTGAGGAACCAAAGGGGATAAAAGGTAAAGCAGTACCATCAACATCGACACCAGTTACATCTGCTGATAAACCCAAAGTGACCAAAAGGTCACCTGCTAAAAAGAAACCGGAGGCTATTCCGGCAAAGGTATTCAAGAGAACGAGGAAAACTAGGAACAACTCACAAGATCTAGAAGACTCTGAATCAGAGGTAGAAGTAAAGAATACAAGGCAATCTACCAAGAAAATGAAGTCAACTAGTAATATACCAACAATCTCCACACTAGTAAAATTAGATATTTCTTCTTACAAACCTATGACACATTGTCAAAGGACCATAAAGAATATTAGAAGAAAATTACTTGATGATTTAAAGACTATTTTGATGATTTTAATGATAATGAACATGAGGATGTTGAACAAGAACTTATTAATTATCTATGCATAAATGATTGGTCACCTTCTGAGATTAAATTTGTTACATCTAAATCTATGTATGATTCTTTGGACAACAAATGGCGCATTGCTATTGACAAAAAGCAAGACATCAGGGAGAAAATCTTTGCTCAATATTTTCCAAATGTCTCTAATTCAGAATTATTTGAACTCATTGATAAGAACAAAGGCATTTTCTTCATGTGAAGAAGAAGACTTCAGCTACTCAAAGGCAAATTTTCTAAAGTGGTAAAAGACACCCATTTGAAGGTGAAAACTATTGTCAACATGCAAAAATTACATGAAGCTAATCAGTTGGTTGAACAAGAGCCCGATCTATCCACAGCCAAACCCGATGTAGTCTTCGATAGTATGGGTGAAAGAATAGCAGAACAAAATGACCCCATTGATGTTGATGCACTAGAAATAGAAGATACCACTCCAGATAAAGAGCAAGCTGAAAAAGAAAGATTAGAGAAAGAAAAGGAAGAGAAAGCAAAAAAAGAGAAACTTGAAAAGGAAAAAGAAGAGAAAGAAAAACAAGAGAAAGAACAAGTGGAGAAAGCACGAAAAGAAAAGAAGAAGAAGGAATAAGAGGAAAAGAAGAAGGAAGAAGAGGAAAAGAAGAAGAAGGAAGAAGAGGAAAAGAAGAAAAAGGAAGAAGAAGAAAAGAGGAAAGAAATAGAGAAGAAGAAGGAAGACGAGAAACAAATAGAAGAAGAGAGGAAGAAACAAGAGGAGAAGGCTGCTAAGGTAACTCAAGAAAGAGAAGAAGAGAAGACAAGTGGAGGTTGAGGCTAAAGAAGGAGAACAGATTCCTAAGGCAACTGGAGATCAAGCCAAGCAGGTTGATTCCACTAGTTCCACTGATTTGACTCTTGCCAGTTTGACCCAATTGGCTGATGAAACTGAGCTACTATGAAGTATTCATTTAGAATGGGAGAGATTGGAAAAATTAAGGAAAAGAAATAGCAAGATGTCATTCAGTTTGCCGTTGACACTGATGTAGAGGTATGGTTCCAACAACTTGAAAATGCTCCAAGTTGCTCACTTGCTCAACTAGTAACCCAATCCCTTTCAATTGGGATTTTCCCAACCAGACCTCACACCTTAAAAAGAAACAAATAAATGTCTCATTTCAATTGTTTTCATCCCCATAATTCCCCACTGAGACATTTTACAAAGGTTATCAACTTTGGTTTGTCAACCCCATAGGCAAAGTGCTCAAAAGTTGCTCAAATGGCTCACACCCCTCCAAAATGGTTCTACAAGTCCACAAAGACTCAAATAATGTTTATTAGGATAAAAAAACCTCCAATGATGGTAAAAAACCCTCAGATTGGGTTGATCAAGTCTCAAAGGGGTCAAAGTGCAAAATGGCTATTCTAGCCAACTAGCCCTCAAAACTGACTTTTTGGTTTCTCTCCCACAAACTACAAAGGACCAAGAAATTTTATTTTATATTCACCATTAAAAACCTAGGAAAGCACTTTTTCCAAAAGGGTTTGATCTGGAACCTTCTACAAATACTATTTCTAGTAAACCCTCAACTAGGCTAAATGGAGCTAAATGAGCACTTTAACAAAGGAACTACCCTTAAAATTGGAAATTTCTGAAGGGAAGAAATTGGAACACCTTGGGGAACTAAAAAAAACACCAAATCCAAATTTACAAGTTCTGGTTTCCATCTGACAAAAAATTATGGGGAAATGTCAAAGTCTTCTTCACCACCGTATGCTAGTCACATGGGGATGCCTGGCTTCAAACTTGAAGAAAATAATCTCCAACTGCATTCTCCTAGTAAGAAACCTCTTGAATATCATATTATACTCCTAGATCTTCCATCCAACCAAGTTTTAGACTTTTTCCATGATTAGATTGGAAGAAAAGGGAAAGAAAAGATGAAACCCTTGGTTTATGCCCTTTTCACAGGCTATTTTGGACTGTTACACAATAACTCACTCAAAACTCCACTTCAAAACCTTTCGTTAGACTCAAAATAAATTTATTTCACCCCTCTAACTCTCCATATAATAATTTTTCAGTTTGGAGGTCGATAAATTCTGTAACAACCAAAAGAACAGCAAATTTTCTAGAAAATACAGTTTTTTTATTGATTTCAAATGTCAAGTTTCACAAATTTCGACCACACCAACCCCCAAACGAGTTTGTTGAGGAATTTTATAGTTTTACCAACATTTTAAAACTAATTTTAGATGGTTATGAACATTGGGAAACTAATTACAACAACTTTTTGAAAAGCTGCTTTACAAATTGACAACTTTGTCAATTTTTGACAATTTTTGCATTTTGTCGTTCAAACTAATTTTATCATCAACCTAGGGACCTAAACACATTGAAATGGATATAAATAGACCAAAAAAACATTGACTCCCTAAATCTACTCATCCTAAGTCCCTTTGACCATAGTTGACTATAGGGTTTATAATGCACCCTAGGCCACTAAGCCTTACAAAATGGACAATTAGGACCTTATTACAAAAAAAAACATAAAAAAAGGATTATTTGATCCTTCCCAACACCTTGCTATCAAAAAAATTAATTTTTAAATCAATAAATTATGAAATTGAGGCTTGTGCCCCTGCACCATACTCTTGGGGTGGGCTGATCTCATTTCCACATGAGATAAGTTGGTCCAATGAAGTGTCATGCTTTAGAATTTCTGCCTCATCCATCCATATTGCCTCTTCAATAGGTTTTCCTACCCATTTCACAAGGTATTTTTTGTATTCTTTATTTCTGGTCTTCTTAATAACCCTTTCATCAATGATCTTTTCAGGCTTTTTTTGGTGCATGAGGAGGTATATCAGCAATGTCCTCTTGAATCTCCTCAACATGAAAGTCTGTACTTACATCAACATGCCCTTTATAGGGTGTTAGATCACATACATTAAAGATAGGAGAAATACCAAGGTTAGAGGGAAGAGATATCTCATAGGCATTCAACCCATGTTTCTTCAAAACCTTGCAAGGACCCACTTTCTTCATGAGTAATTATGTATGCTTCCCCTTTAGTAATCTTAATTTCCTCAAGTACACCCACACCATATCACCAACCTGAAATTGTACATCCCTCCTCTTCTTATCAACAAGTTCTTTATACCTTTGTGAACTCTTTTGGAGGGCTAGCCTTACTTGATCATGCACTTCCTTCATGTTATCAACAAATTGTTCACCATGAGCACTTGTTTGCCCATCATGTGGAAGGTCTCTTAACTCCAAGATGCCTCTTGGATTTTTTCCATACACAATCTGAAATGGACTCCTTCATGTACTCCTATTAATAGAATCATTGAATGCAAATTCAGCTTGTGGAAGTACAACATCCCACTTCTCTCCATATTGCTTTGTCAAGCATCTCAATAGGTTTCCCAAGGACCTATTCACAACTTCAGTTTGCCCATCTGTTTGTGGATGGTACACTGAACTAAAGTTCAAGTTTGTTCCCAACCTCTTCCATAAGGTTCTCCAAAAATGGCCAATGAATTTCACATCCCTATCAGACACAATTGTTAGAGGAAGTCCATGTATCCTTACAATCTCTTTGAAAAACAAATTTGCTACATAGGTTGCATCACTTGTACTCTTACATGGCAAGAAATGTGCCATCTTGCTGAACCTATCTACAACAACAAAGATGCTATCAAAGCCTTTTTGAGTCCTAGGCAAACCCATTACAAAATCCATACTACAACTTTCCCAAGGCCTTGTAGGTATGGGTAATGGTTGATATAAACCAGCATTGTTGGAAGTACCTTTGGCCTTTTGACAAATAGAGCATGTTTTAACAAATTTCCTCACATCACTTTGCATCTTGGGCCAAAAATAATGTCTTCTTACCTGTTCAAGGGTTTTATCCAACCCAAAATGTCCACTCATGCTTCCACAATGCTTTTCTTTCACAATATTCTCCCTCATTGAACACCTAGGAATGCATAGTTGATTTCCTTTGAACAATAAACCATCTTGGATCAAGTAATCAGCATATTCAACATGGTATGCTTCAAAAAAATTAGAACAAACTTTATAAATTTCATGAAAGTCTTCATCACCTTCATACATACCTTTCAAGGAGTTAATCCCCACACTTTGCAAATTCACCTCTTGCACTGTCAAGGATCTTCTACTCAAGGCATCTACCACCTTGTTTGCAACTCCCTTTTTGTGTTTGATTGTAAAGTTATATGCTTGGATAGATTCTACCCATTTCATATGCTTGTGACTCAACTTCTCCTGGCTATTCAAGAAGCTAAGTGCCTGATTATCTGTAAAAACAACAAACTCTTTTGGAAGGAGGTAATGCCTCCACTTTTTCAAAGCTTGTACAAGTGCATACATTTCCAAATCATATGAGGAATACTTTCTCTTTGCCTCATTAATTTTCTCACTAAAGAATGCAATGGGCCTACCCTCTTGACTCAAAATAGCCCCTATTGCAACATTAGATGCATCACATTCAATAGTAAAAACCTTTTGAAAATCTGGAAAAGCAAGTATAGGCTGCTTTGCTACCTTTTGTTTGAGACTTTGAAAAGCCTCCTCCAACTCCTTGGTCCACACAAACTTGAACTTCTATCCTCCCTTGATTGTATCTAGGATAGGTGCACAAACTTGGCTAAAACCTCTTATAAACTTCCTGTAAAAGGAAGCCAAGCCATGGAAGCTTCTAACTTCAGTCATTGACCTTGGAGAAGGCCAATTCAAGATGCTCTCCACCTTCTCAGGATCCATCTTGATGCTCCCACCTGAAACTATGAAACCAAGATACACCAATTCTTCCTGCATAAAAAGACACTTGTCCACATTGATTATGAGCTTTTCTTCCTGCAATCTCTTAAGAACCAAATTTAAATGTTGCATATGTTCATCTCTATTCTTACTGAAAATAAGAATATCATCCAAGTAAACAATAACAAATTTACCAAGGAAAGGTTTTAGAACTTCATTCATGAGTCTCATGAATGTACTAGGTGCATTGGACAAGCCAAATGGCATCACTCTTCACTCATATAGGCCTTCATTGGTCTTAAAGGCTATGTTCCATTTATCTCTAGCCCTTATTATGATTTGATGGTACCCACTCTTCAAATCCACCTTTGAATACCACCTTGCACCCCCTAGATGATCCAACAAGTCCTCAATCCTAGGCATAGGGAACCTATACCTGATAGTGATCCTGTTAATGGCTCTTGAGTTTGTACATAACCTCCATGTACCTTCTTTCTTAGGTGCTAGCATGGCTTGAACAACACATGGACTCATACTTTTAGAAATCAAACCCTTATCTAAGAGTTCTTGGATTTGTCTTGCCATTTCCTCATTTTGTTGGGGTGTTAACTTATAGGCAACCTTATTGGGAAGTGTAGCCCCTAGAATCAGATCAATGTTATGGCTAATCTCTCTAATAGGAGGTAAGGAATTAGGTAACTCCCTAGTTACAATGTCTTTGTAGGTCTCAAGCAAATCAGCCACCTCCTTTGGTCCTACCCTCCTAGATTCTTCCTTCTTTTTGTACACCTTCTTTTCTTCCTGTTTTGGCAACACAACCAAAGCATAACAAGGAGTATCCTCCTCTTTCAAGCATTCTAAAAACTCTTTCTCTCCTACAAACAGAAACTTAGAGTCTTTTTCTTCTTCACCATTATCAGGTAGGGGTAGTAAAGTTACCTTCTCACCTTTATACCAGATGGTGTATGTGTTCTTCTCACCATCATGCCTTGACTTCATGTCATATTGCCATGGCCTTCCAAGAAGCAAATGGCATGCATCCATGGGTACAATGTCACAAAGTACCTTGTCCTTGTACTTGCCAATAGAAAACTCCACCCATGCTTGTTCTTCAATGATGGTTTTCTGCCCCTTTGTAAGCGATGATACCTTGTAGGGTCTTGGATTCTTAATCCTCTTCAATTTAAGTTTCTCTACTACCTCAATGGACAAAAAATTATCAGTAGAACCTGAATCAATCCTTGCACTACATACTTTGTCACCACTTCTACAAGTAGTTCTAAAAAGTGTCTTCCTTTGGGGTGGCTTTGGTGGACTAGGTGCTTTGATCAATGTCCTTCTCATCATCATGATCTCTCCTTATTCAAGCTACATAAAGGATCCATGAGAGTGAACACTATGTGTGTCCTCATCTCTCACCAAATTTGTTCTCCTTTCACCTTCTTTGTTTGCCTTCTCTAGACATTTGGATGCAACATGCCCCATTTGATGACACCTATAGCATTTTGTGCCTTCTAGGCCTCATCCACTACCTCTTCCTCTAAAGTTCCCTCTCCTTCCTCTAAAAGATCCTCTAGAGCTGCCTTCCCCTTGTTGATTTCCTTGACTTGATTCACTAAGGTCTTTGGAACCTTGTCCTCTTCCTTGAGGTATATTTCTGCCCCTATTTCCAAAGTCTTTTTTCCCTCTCCCTCTTCCACCTTGATTACTCTTCCTCTTGAGTTTCTCCTCAACCTTCAAAGCAAGTTGAAAGCATTTTTGGACTATGGGAGGGCTGCTTAGACTAAGTTCATCTTGAATGGTAATTCTCAACCCTTGCAAATATCTTGCAAGCTTCACACATTTAGGCTCCACTACCTTTGACTTCATCACCAATTTATGGAACTCTTGAGTATAATTTGAGACACTCATCTCCTTTTGTCTCAAACTCATTCTCCTCTTATGAAGTTGGACTTCATAATCATCAGGAACATATGCATCCCTGATCAATGCAACCATCTTCTTCCAAGTGGTCACTGGATTCTTCTTCTCCTTCACCCTATCATCTTGAGTGAAATGCCACCATGTAAGGGCTAGTCCCTTCAACTTAGACTTAGCAATATTAACTCTCTAACTTTTAGGTATGTCTTCACATTCAAAGAAGCTTGTGAGGGCATCAATCCAATCCATAGCAACATCTGGATTCAAGTTTCCATCATAGGAAGGTAGGTCCAACCTAACATCCATGGTCCTTCTCTCCATGGCCTTCAGGGTCTTCACAAGTAGTCTCCAATCAGTAGGCACTTCTTCTTCTTCTTCCTGCTCAAGGGGTTCCTCATCACTCCCCTCTTCAACAACATTAGAGTTTCCACCACTTTTCTTATGAAGTTCCATATTAAGTCTATCAACCTCCTTCTGCAAGGAATCAATCTTGTGAACCAAGTTTTGATCCTTCAAAAACTTCACTATCTGTGAATTAGTCATCCTTGAGGACAACTCACCCTCTTCTTCTTCCCCTGACATGGCTAAACAAAAAAAATCCTTCTCCTAAGGATCACACTTGCTCTGATACCAATTGATGTAGAGGTATGGTTCCAACAACTTGAAAATGCTCCAAGTTGCTCACTTGCTCAACTGGCAACCCAATCCCTTTCAATTGGGATTTTCCCAACCAAACCTCACACCTTAACAAGAAACAAATCAATGTCTCTATTCAACTTTTTTCATCCCTATAATTCCCCACTAAGACATTTTACAAAGGTTATCAACTTTGGTTTGTCAACCCCACAAGAAAGTGCTCAAAAGTTGCTCAAATGGTTCACACCCCTCCAAAATGATTCTACAAGTCCACAAAGAATCAAATAAAGTTTATTAGGATCCAACAACCTCCAATGATGGTAAACAACCCTCATATTGGGTTGATCAAGTCTCAAAGGGGTCAAAGTGCAAAATGGCTATTCTAACCAACTAGCCCTCAAAACTGCCTTTTTGGTTTCTCTCCCAAAAAATACAAAGGATCAAGAAATTTTATTTTATATTCACCATTAGAAAACTAGGACAGCACTTTTTCCAAAAGGGTTTGATCTGGAACCTTCTACAAATACCATTTCTAGTAAACCCTCAACTAGGCTAAATGGGGCTAAATGAGCACTTTAACCAAGGAACTACCCTTAAAATTGGAAATTTCTCAAGGAAAGAAATTGGAAAACCTTGGGGAACTCAAAAAAACACCAAATCCAAAGTTACAAGTCTTGGTTTGCATCTGATAAAAAATTATGGGGAAATGTCAAAGTCTTCTTCACCACCGTATGCTAGTCACATGAGGATGCCTGGCTTCAAACTTGAAGAAAATAATCTCCAATTGCATTCTCCTGGTATGAAACCTCTTTAATATCATATTACACTCCCAAATATTCCATCCAACCAAGTTTTAGACTTTTTCCATGATTAGATTGGAAGAAAAGGGAAAGAAAAGATGAAACCCTTGGTTTATGCCCTTTTCACAAGCTGTTTTGGACTGTTACACAATAACTCACTCAAAACTCCACTTAATAACCTTTGGTTGGACTCAAAAGAAATATATTTCACCCCTCTAACTCCCCATGAAATAATTTTTCATTTTGGAGGTCGAGAAATTCCGTACCAACCAAAAGAACAACAAATTTTCTAGAAAATGCAGTTTTTTTATTGATTTCAAATGTCAAGTTTCACAAATTTCTACCACACCAACCCCCAAACGAGTTTTTTGAGGCATTTTATAGTTTTCCCAACATGTTAAAACTGATTTTAGATGGTTATTAACATTGGGAAACTAATTACAATAACTTTTTGAAAAGTTGCTTTACAAATTGACAACTTTGTCAATTTTTGACAATTTTTGCATTTTGCCATTCAAACTAATTTTATCATCAACCTAGGGAGCTAAACACATTGAAATGGATATAAATAGACCAAAAAAACATTGAATCCCTAAATCTACTCATCCTAAGTCCCTTTGACCATAGTTAACCATAGGGTTTATAATGCACCCTAGGCCACTAGGCCTTACAAAATGGACAATTAGGACCTTATTACAAAACAAAAACATAAACAAAGGATTCTTTGATCCTTCCCAACACCTTGCTATCAAAAAAATTAATTTTTAAATCAATAAATTATGAAATTGAGGCTTGTGCCCTTGCACTAGACACCCTCCCCAATCTAATTCTCGATACTAATCTCCCCAATACCAACTCCTCGATGGCTAAGCTCAAACTGCTTTGCATAGTAGTTGATGACCAGGTACAATGTTTGGAAGATGTTTCCTAGGCCACTACAAAGAAAAGCCATGAAAAGGCACTCGTAATTTCCTTAGTACAAAACATGAATGATAACCAGACAAAATTGCTTAAACAAAAATATGATATAAGTTCAAGTATGGGTGAAGGTCACCTACTCTTTAGTAAAATCTGTCAACCTCACCTGTTCTATGAAGATGCTCTGAAACAGAAGACACTATTACAAACAGAGTTGCAGAAGGACATCGACAACTTCAAACTACCCTATGATCTATTTATAGCCTATGGACACTATGTTCATTAGTATCAACATCAAATTGCCAAGCTTGACATAGATATCTGCAATCGGACTCGAGATTTGTAGGAGCTTCAGTTGCTTCTATTGCCAAAATTGCAGGTTCTTCAGCAATGCTTTCTGAACTTAGAAGCTATCATTGTGACCTAGGAGTTGAGCACCATAGATGCGATGGAAGAATCAGCCTTCCAAATGAAGACTGAGAGTGAAGTTGCTGCCTCACTTCTTGAGTCATGGTCTTCAGACATGAAGATTTTTCTGCAAAACTTTAAATCTCTTTTTGAGAAATTTTATTCTTTGTTGTCATAAACACATACTCCATTTTTACGTTATGCAAACTGGAAAATTTTTGTATTTGCTTTGTCATTGTTGGCAAAGGGGGAGTAGTGTATCTATCTTCAAATTTTGATGAGTATTTTTTCACATACTTATAATCTTTGCAAAGGGAGTAGTGTATATGCTTAGGGGGAGTAATTCTGCTCATGACATTTTTTTTGTTTGTTAGCACTTAGATGTCAAAAATTTTCCTAAGTGTTGCCATCAATGCCAAAGGGGGAGATTGTTGGTATTTTGATGATGTTTAGATGTGATTGTCATTGATGGACACACACTTATTTGATGAATGAATTATTCTCAACTGGTAGCTATTCTAACCGGTATTGTATGTATAGTCTTTATTTGTTGAAGACTATCGATGTTTTGATGAAGAAGCTTATCGATCAAGTGGTATGAAGACCTCAAGCAGAACGAAGACCCTGAGCGACAATTAAATCTTTTGATCAAATCGACTATGATCCAGTTTTATAGTCTTCACTTGTTAACTGGTGATTAGTATATGTAATTAACCGGTATACATGTAATGTGTGATGAGTTATCATCCACTGACACTTTAGTAGTGTTTCTGTGTTGTGTTACCAAATGTGTCTAGATGCACTGTACCTAGGAAATTGTAGTCTAATCCTATTGGATTGACATGAAATCAAGTTCATATATAAGGACATCATGTCTAGGGTTTTAAATATACAACAAAAGTTGATATGTGTGAGTCTTTGAGAGGAAAGGTATCTCGTGACTGAGATTGAGAGTGCAAAGCATAGAAGACTGAAGTAATGCTTGAATGCATTAACAAGGAGTTGTCAAGGATCTAATCAAGCATTCTATGCTACTATCTAGATCATTCACTTGTTGATTACTAATATCTTTGACAAGTTTGAAACCCTTAACCGAGTAGGCCCAGCCAAGACTATTATAAATCCTCTAACAAGGTGGTTCACAGTCGTGGATTTGAAATGCTTTAACAGGGTAGTCTTTAATAGGACTTATCTCCTAATAGAGATCTGGATTCCTAATAGGATCTGTTCTGGTGAATAACATTGTAACGCCTTAACCGGTCTAACCTTAACCGGTCTGGTCACTATTCTTCAGATAGTTGACTTGTGAGTTTACTCACCGTGGTTTTTCCCATTTGGGTTTCCATGTCAAAATATCTTGTGTTATGGTGATTGTGCTTTTGTGGGTGAATTCTTTATTTTCTATTTGGATTATTTATGTTTTAACTAGTTTGTTGTTTAAACTACTACACCGGTCTACTGGAAAATTGTTTAAGACTTTGGTTAAATTCTTAGGCATACTAATTCACCCCCACCTCTTAGTATTCATCACCTTCTGTATCTTGAAGGGAATCAATTCTTTATCACTCACCACCAATGTGGTCTGCAACATTCCCATACTAGCAATTCGGGAAGACCCATGAAATGATGGTATGTTATCACTAGTATTCACCTCTGACACATCCTCAAGTGCATCGCCTATTGCAGAAAATGAATCCACTATGAAATCCCCCCAAGAAAGAACACTTCAAGGGAAATAAATAAATAACAAAAGAGAGAGCAAAAGAGGGATCTACTAACAGTGGGCGGGTCAACATGACAAGTAGTAGAGGACATCTACATGCTGCCTGTTGCTGACATTGTAGTTGGCAATACAGATGGGAATAACCTTGATTGAGGTGGCCTTTCCATAGAAATATTGGCAACACCTAAAGAATAATACATTAAATATATCAAAACTGCAAGAATTGTAAACAAGGATGAACCTTTATTAAGAGTTGTAAAGAAATATGAACCTTTATTAAGTGTTTGATGCTAATATTAATGATACAATAGTATGATGGAGAATAAGGAAGGTAGGTTTTGATGCAGGACAAAGGTTGGAAATTTGTGAAAGAGGACAGTGTAAGTGATAAACTAGTATAGTCCCTACAAAAGATAGTCCATGGAATCTATTTATTTAGATTGCTTCAATGTGCTATCTCATGTTGTCAAAGTTTACATTGTCTTATTGGTCTTTGTAATGTCCCTACTTTGAAATATAATTTAATAATAGTAAACTAAAATACAAGTGATCGAATCAGATCAAATGAGAACTTCTAATTGTGGAGCTAAATACTTTATTAACAGTTTAATAAACTATTATTACAATCATATATACACACAAAACTTATTATTATTCATTCTAAAGAGAGAGCAATAGTATAGACAGGGAAAGGCCTGTGCAAATAACACTAGTATTAAAATAGCAAGTTCACAAGTCCAAAGAAGGAGTAGTTTTAATATATAGAACATGGTCATCACCTGCACTACCTACAATACGCTGATCATGTTCACCAGGTTGATGATGACACATGAAATTCTGTAAAAACAACATGTACATATTTTAGTTAGTGAGATAAAAGAGTATAAAATATAAACCATTATTGAACTTTTGTTATAATTAAAGCTTTCATTATTGCTTACTCGAATGTTTTCTACTGCTTGCATCAATTGATTCAGGCTATCTTTTATCTCATCATTTTGAGGCGTCGCGCATACCAAAGGAACAATCTCTTTATTAATTTTTATGAGACATTTTTATCACTTCTACAAGGTTTGTGGAAATTGTGTAGTCCTCACTACTTAATAATGTGTTGAGGTGCTAATGTAAGGAGGTTCCTTTCCCTTTCCTTAAACATCCATCTATGACAATAATATTATTAACACTATCAAAATGACTCCAAAACACTCAAGAAAATAACATAATAAGGTAACAGTTTGCTTCTATCTAATTTGTACAATTACAATGAGGTTTACCTTCTTAGTAGAAGTGTCGAGACCTACATCCCTATATATGCTATGTGATGGATCCAAGTTGCCTTGTGACAAAGAAAAAATATAAACACGTTAGCGAAATGAAACCAATAGACTTAGCAAAAAAACTTAATAATAAGATGGTATAATGGAGTCCTTAATTAGATGTTGGTTTAAATGGTATATAGTACGTATCACTCCCATTTTAGTAACTTTGTTTAAATCTATACGATTCAAATTGTAATCGATTAGTAGCTCTTCCCCTGCACTTATTGATTTTATCGCACATACAAATACACGATTTCCCTTGCACGCCTCAAATATGCAATTGGGTTGCTTATTAGTTGACCTAGGTCACGTACTATTTTTAAAACCTACAATATTCCCTGTTTCTTTCGGCCTTCCATCAATGTATACAACCACTCATTTACTTTTATATTTATCTTTCTATTGTATATAATTTGCTGGCAGTGCATACCTAGGCATACTTTTTTTATATCAAACAATTTGCATCCAATTTTTGTAATTGTAACAAGGTCTGACATACTCCATCAATTCAGCAACTTTTTTTGTAATAGACCTTTATGTCGTCCATGGAAAATAGGTCCAAACCATGTAACAAAGAAGGTGCTATGCGATATATAATCTTGTTAACAAAAAAATTGGTGTTTATTAGAGGAAGTTCTTTGGGTACCCATTGTTTCTGTAGATGTTTGTACCTCAATGACACCACGATGTCGCCTTTGGTCTCATCATCATAAGAACATGACCCCCCTGGAGAAAGGAAAAAATTCATGCATTTATTGAATTTTCTTCTAATCTTTTGACCTCTAGTTGATCTCCCTATTTTAGACCTACTACATGTCTCACTTTCGTCAACTATTCCTACATTTCCCTCACTCGAGGAAGACACATTTGACAAATACCTATTTGGTGGTACCTACTCTCCATCAAATGAGAGAGTTAGTTGGTAATGAGAGAGATATTTTGCAAATGAGGGTAATGTTGATGAAGAAGTCTGCCCTGAAGTTAGCATTGAGATTAAAAATTGAAAAAGTCCAACTCGGGCCTCAAGTGTTGATAATTGTATTAGATTTGCTGCTAATGTCGAGGTTTGAAGAACCAAGGAGGTTTGTTTTCCTAGTAATTTTTTAAAAATAAACTATTTCTATAGGGTGTATTTACTTATACTTGTTGATCCATGAGACTATGTAGGATCCTCATCAAAGGGGTTTAGGTTACTGCATATGTAATTCAATTATCTTATGTTAGCTAAAAATTATATGTTACGTATACTAAAAATTACATAGTACACAACATGAACAATATGCAATCATCATAACCATTGTATCTTTTTTATTCCTTACCTTTACTTTATTAAGACTGTGTAGAATCCTCAAGTAAAGGGTTGACAATGTCTATAATTAATTACCTATTTACACCAAGGGTGGTAGCATCACACAAAATATGTACATGAAATCAATACCAACAATTGAGCATCATAAGCATTACATTTGTAATTTGATAAACAATAAATACATATGTATCATGAGCATCATAAGGATCACATACATATCATCATATATGTAATTGAGCATCATAGGAATCACATATGTATCATCATAAACATGTAATCTATCACATATGTATCATCATAAACATGTAATCCATCACATATGTATTTTAAATCATCATCCATCACATAGCTAATAAACGGTCCAAATTTCATAAATAAACACAAATTTCAAAAAATGTCATACATTTCATTCATGTCATTGATCTTCTTCTTCATCCAACTCATCATCATGAAAATCATGATGATGATGATGATGATGATGATGATGATGATGATGATGATGATGATCATCATCATCATCATCATCATCATCATCATCATCATCATCATCATCATCATCATCATCATCATCATCATCGTCATCGTCATCATCATCGTCATCGTCATCATCACCATCACCATCACCATCATCATCATCATCATCATCATCATCATCATCATCAACAACAAAAGCAACATCATCATCATCATCATCTACATCATCTTCTACTTCTTTGGTATCTTCTTCTTCCATCTCATTATACTTTATCGACCTTCCTCTTGGATCATGTCTAACAACAAATGACCAACCCGGTTTATGTGGAACCTCTGAGTAAAATACCTAATCACATTGGCTTGGAAGAACATAGGGCTCATCCCCAATTGGCTCAAATGACCTTGTATTAACCATTGTCAATCCATTATAATGTTCAATAATAGTTCTATCAGGATCATTTTTATTTAGTCATAACCTATACCATTTGACGATGAACATAACTAATTTGAAGGAATTAAAGTCACACTCAAGTATATCATCCAAAATTCCATAGTATTCATTTTCAGACTCTTCAGGATGTATATCATTTCTAGATAAAATATTGGTCACCTCAAAGGCTGCAGTTATCCCAAAATCACAATTTTTCTTCATGTCATGCAACTTTTTGATGCAAAATTTATGACCATTGCAGCACATAGCCTTGTGGTGTTTGACCTACAATATGTCTAGCATGTTAAAATTATTCCATCATGAGTTGATAAACATATGGGTGATTAATAAAATCATACATACCTATTTATCTCTTAAACCATATGGTAAATCAATTTCCCTTTGCATAACATTGGAATCTCTATTACGATGAGCTTCTTTAACCAATGAAGCCACACCTTCCCATGTTAATGTGCTACAAGAATGTTGACATCGTTCAATCCACATGGCCATCCAATCAAGATTGTTTGCAATATACAAATGTAGCACATCCCACTCCCGACCAACTATACAAATAATTAATAGATGACTTACAACCGATTTATTTAGAAGATTAATAATTTATTAACTACAATAACATCTTATATTTACCTCTCACTTTCCTCAATCTACCTTTCTGCATCAAGTACTTCCCTTTGAATTTGTTAATGTGGTTGGGATCCCAAATGCAATCTACGTGGACCTCTGCTGCAAACTTAGGAAGATATTCAACAATGTACACCATAGTATGGTATACCATATATCCCTCCACCATAGAACCCTCAAGATGTGCTCTTTGTCGAACCAAAGCCTTCAAAAATTTCAAGTGCCTCTCAACCATCCACATTGACCTAGTGTGTACAGGTCCACACAATTCAATCTCCTCAACTTAGTGTATGAGGTAGTGTTCTTGTGCATTGAAAAAAGTTGAAGGTGGACACTTTTGCATCTCACACATTAAATGAGGAATTTTTCTCTTCCAATATTTTATATCTTCTTTATGGATTTCTTTAGATGACAACCACCTAGAAGAGATTCAAAACACAAAAATATATAAACAAGACTTTACAAAATAATATAAAATATATTACATAACAAGTAAAACAAATCGCAAATATATTATCTATACAAAAAATTGAACAAAGATCACTACTTACCTTATGTATTTTCCAAGATCACATATGACTTTCTTGACATTATTGTCAAAGTTGTCTAGGAGAGATAGAGGTAGAACGTATTGCAACAATTATGAAATGATATTTTCATTGTTTTTTAACATAATACAATGAAAAGTATATGCATAGTATACAAATATTTAGTAAATACACAAGAACATGAATTACCTTAATGAAGGTATGCCAATCATGTGTTTTCATCCCTAGCCCAAATTCACTTTTCTTTGATATGAGATTGTTTATGTTCATAGCAAATCCTGTGGGAAATTGAATTTTTCGTATGACTTATTTTATAGAATTGCTTTGCTAGTCCATTAATAACCAAGGAAGGGCACTTATATTAATCTGGTTTCCATTTCTATTTGATTAAATGTCATTTTTCATTGCATGTTTGGATTCCTGAATGTCACTACAAATTTTGACAATTTTTCTTTGTCATGCCTTCCCTCCTATATTTTCTATGATATCTTTGTTATATTATTTCCAATATGCATAGTATCAAACAAATACACAATTTATAGCTGCTCGTAGTAGGGCAACCTACTAAATTGTCTCAGATAACTTTTTAGTCCCTTTGGAATGTGGTCATTAATGCCTTAATGACCTTCATGATCATTAATTACATCATCAATAAACAAAACACAATAAAAAAATACAAATTCCAAACATAAACCATTAGATGGAATGACATTACCTTGATGATTAATTCTATTATATTCCAACTTCCATAGGCAAGGTGTCATTCTTTGTGGCTTTGATGTAGTCTCTTCTTTCCCATTGAAAAGATGTTTTTCAGTATTTCGATACTTATGATTTCTTGTGGAGGAAGTACCTATACTCATCAAACACCTGCTTTCCTAAACTTTTTGAATGACAAGATTTCATCTTTGGACCACAAATTGGACATGCAAATTTTCCCTTTGTTTTAAGACCTACAAGATAATGTATAATTATATTAAATATGTTAATTTTTAAAATTATAATTATGATGCACAACTTGAACACTGTAATATACCACAAAAATGTGTTAGCCCCGGGGCATCATGTATTGTCCATACAAGAATTGCATGGAATTGAAATTGTCTTTGTCCTATTGGTCTAGAGATGTCATACATAGTGACACCATTCCATAACTCCAACAACTTGTCGATAAGAGGCTCAATGTATACATTCATATCTTTAACTTGATACTTACCTAGTTGAATGAACAAAAACATTACATAATTATTATGACCATTTTACTACAATATTTATAATTAAATGTAGATGACTATTAAATGATAAAAACCTGGAACAATCATCACCAACATTATGTGCTCCCTCTTTATTGACATCCATGGAGGAATGTTATTGTTGATAACAAAAACCGGCCACATCGAGTAAAAAGATTTCATCTCTCCAAATGGATTGACACCATCCACTGCCAATGAAAGCTTCAGATTATGAGGTTGTTCTTTAAAGTGTGGCCACTTTTCCTCTATGTCCATAAATGTTGAACCATTCATAGGAATTTGAATAATGTCATCTCTAATTCTATTACGTGCATGGTAATCCATAAATTGTGCCAGTCTAGTGCACTTGAATAATCGTTGCATACATGGAATAATGGGAATATAACTAAGAACTTTGTGAGGCACCTTTTTTTTGTTTGATTTGTTTAATATCTATTGTTATGACATTTAGGGCATTCTATTGCAAATTCGTGTTGTTTATGATATATAATATGATCATTGGGACAAGCATCTATTTCTTGATACTCCATTCCAATATCTTTCAGAATGGAAGATAATTCTCAGTATGAGTGAGGTAGAATATTTGATGGTGGTAATAAAAACTCACCTATCAATCTATAGAATATTAATTTGTTAATATAAAGAATATTAATGGTACATGATTCACCCTTTATTAACTATAATGACATAAGTGACATACCTTTACATATGTGAGATTGTTATGTTGGATAAACCATTCATAACCTTGAAGTTCACCAACAACAATACAATGAAGAGAAGAGTTGTTTGGGAGCATTCATAAAGAGGCTTTTATGCCTTCTCAAGTATAGGTAAATCATGAACAACATCAAAGTCATCTTGATCATCATGATTGGCTGCACTAGTACTAAATGTATCATGGATCAATGTATTTGTACCATCATTTTCAATTGTGTTTTCTGACGCATGATCGTCATCTTCCATGGGATCATCATCTTCAACTTCGATATTCACACCTCCATGTTCCTCCACTTCAAAACCATATTCTTCAGGTTGTGTTAGTCCATATCATGTGCCCTAGGGAGCTCAACCTATATAAAAATGATCAACATAAATAAACCATGATCATGATCTCATCATGAAGTGATTTCTTATGTATATAAATTGTTAAAACGATATAATGAACAACTTACCAATGGGTGATAATCATGTCCCCCTTCAATGTGACCATGCTGCCTACAATGTTTCTTAGTTGTTTTGATTAGAAGTCTTCTAGTCTTTAAGCCCTTACAAATTTTGTACGGACAATAACATTTCCCATCACCTTTTCTTTTCAAGTTAGACCACAATGTAGCAATTTTCTCCTTATTTTGTTCTTTGCTGATATTTTTTGACATGGTCTTTCTTCACATGCGAAAAAATTGGGCTATCAAAACTTTAGTGCATAACCTTCACAAACTATGCAAAAGGATATCGTAAGTATGAAAGTCTTCTTAGAAATAGTTATATAGAAGTTGAAATGTTACTTAAACTTAGACTCTCTTCAATTATGAAGACTGTTTTATTTAGATAGTTTTGTTGAGTAAAAAGAAGCTTGATTTTGGCAAGTTGATGAAAAATATTTGAGTTTTAAAAAAAGAGAAACCTTTTTATTGTGTCATCTAATACAATCAACTTAGGAATGATAAATTTATGAAACAGTCCATCAATTCATTCATAATGTATTAAGGTTTTAATTTGAGAATTTTAAGGTTTTATCATTCATAATGTGGTTTTGAGTCAATGGCATTTAGGCTCATTCCATATTTAGCCTGCTAAGGCATACTATTTCTTATAATTTATACAACCAATCAACATGAAACAAAATTCATATGAAATAGAATTAAATTGAATATTAGACTCCAAATATGAAGAAACTTGACTAGTTACATTAAGAGTTATAATCAATTCTTTTGTTGCAACCCTGTCAACAAGGGTTTTATGACAGTTTTGACAAAAACCATTAGAACTTTCTTTATAATCCATTGATGACCTTCAAACCTGTCTTGAATTAAAGATAACTCTTTATTATACAACCTCAAATAGGTTATCAGGGGCTGGATTAAATCCAAATATTATTAGGAAAAACATCTAAAGCAGAAAATAATCACAACTGTCAAAAACAACAGTTAAAAGTATTGAACAAAATATCAATTTTCTCATTCGATCTTCATCAAAAACATTTTCCAATACATACTTTATAGAAATGCACTTCCTTATTATTTATCCAACAAATAATTACATGGAAGTTTTGTTGGCATTTTGCATAGAGATTGCATTAATGATATGTTGTCATTGATGTCAATTGAACTAGTAATGGTATTCATGTTATTGTTGATATTGTTGTTTTTGATATTGGTTAGTAACCAGTAAGAAAAGATTTGTGGAAGATATTGTAAACCAATATATTAAGTTTGTGAGTTGAACTGGTGAATGTGTAAAGAGTTAAACATTTCTATGTAATGTAACCAATAAACCCTATCAGCTGTTAAACCATAACCAATCAAGTTTGTTGGTTTATTATCTTATAAGCGGTAATTATGGAGACACATGTGGTCATTGTATGAGGATAAGTTCAAATTGTTTTGGCACATTTGTTTATTGTCTAGGAAAGGAGAAAAGTGGATTGTATCTAATGCACAATGTGTGATGAGTTACAAAGTCCGATGAAGCAGTGATCATGGAGCAGTTAGAATTTTCTTGAAGAATGTGAAGAGATTGTCACAATTTCTAATGGTCAAGACTATATCGACTTGTTTGTAATCTCGATCATGAGAATTAGGTTTTTGTTGTGTTACCAACCTAACTGATTTGTATTTAGGGTCGATGAAGTTGTTTGTACAGGTTGTTGTCAAGATTGATAGAAACCTGTTGAGTGTGTAGTTGCCTAGCTAGTGAATGGATCTGTAGTTTGAGTGAAGGCAGATTCAAGCTTAGAAGGATTTGATCAAGCAAATGTAGTGCTACTCAGATAGATCAAGAAAACCTATTATTTTCTAACAATTATAGTAGAAGTGAAATCCCTTAACCGGGTAAGCTCTAACAAGCTTGGTTACTTGTTAAATCCTCTAGCATGGTGGTCCATTAGCTTGGATTCTTAAATCCTCCAAGGAGTTACTCCTAACAGGTTATTGTGCTTTTCATCAAGGCATATTTGTAAATCCCTTAATTGGGTGATTCCTAACCAGAATTAGTTCTTAACAGGACTTATTGTAAAGCTTTAACAGGCTTGGATCCTAATGGGGTGAACTTCAGAAGAGTTCAAATAGCTACCCTTGTGAGTCTCATCTCACTGTGGTTTTTACCTATTTGGGTTTTCCACGTATAAACATTTGTGTCAAGTGGTGAATGCTTCTGTGGTTATGATATTATTTTTTTATTTGATTAACTTCTGATAAGGCATGATAAGTAGAAGCATTGAGAGATGAACATGTTGAGTTATGATTAAGCATTGTTGATGTTTACAATATTGAAGTTGTTTACTATTAAGTTGTCATAATAGTTAAACCAGTTGATGTTAGGTATTCTTATGAATATTGATCTTGATAGATATGTTTACATTGTGTGACTGAGTTTGAGTTTGGGAACTTTGTATCAGTTTTTCAATATACTGATTCACCCCCCCCCCCCTCTCACTATTCTACTAGATACTTATTCTTTCATCATACCATCAATTGGTATCAGAGCGTCTCAGGTCCACTTAATCTAAAAGCCTAATAGCTTGAGGAAAAGATCTTGTAGATCATGATGAAGAAAAAGGGTCCAAAGTTTAACAAAGATAACTATAGAATATGGAGTGGTAGAATGAAGATTTACATTAAGAGTCTTGGTAGTCAGGATTGGGATCATATAGGAACTAAGTATATTGCACCTATTGGAATCCTAACTGATGATCAGAAGAAAGAACAGTAAGAAAATCACCAAGCATTAGAGGCTATTATCAGTTCTTTGTCTGATATTGAATATGTAGATGTTCATGGTCTTGAGACTGGACATGAAGTATGGCAAAAACTTGAAGAGATTTGTAGCGGTAATGAACATGTTAAGATTGCCAAAGAGGAGAGATTAAGAGGAAAGTTTCACGACATGAGAATGTCTGAAGGTGAGAATATCTAGTAGTATGGTCAAAGGATTAAAGAGATAGTTGGTGAGATAAAGAGTGTAGGAGGGAAAGTGGAAGATGCCACAATAATCAGTAAGGTATTGAGAACCTTGTTACTAGTCTATGCTATCCGAGTTGTAGCTATTCAGGAGCTGAAATCCATTGACAAGACAAAGGTAACTCTTGACTCTATTATTGGAAAACTTACTACTTTTGAGCTAAATGGCTATGATGGTAGTGTACAAAAATTAGAATCTACATTCAGAGCTTCTATCTCTAACTCATATGTGAGAAGAAGTAGAGATACCAGCCATAGCTATGAATCTAGATCTAGTAGAGATGCTGAAGATGAAGACTGTTGGCATTTTTGATGACTATGTTGTGACTGTCATTGATGGACACACACTTGCTATGAGATCACTTTTTGTATGTATGATTTAAAGCTCAACCGGCATTTGTTCCAACTAGTATGATGTATTATAGTCTTTTAGACTATTGGTGTTTTGCAGAAAGTGTTTAGCGATATGAAGCAATATGAAGATCCCAAGCGGTTCGAGGATCTCAAATGATATGAAGGAACGAAGTGGCACAACTCATGTTTCCTAGTCTTCATTTTGTCAAATCGGCAACCGGCATTTGCTTAAACTAGTATTCTATTTGAACCACTAATACTCTATGATGAGTTACCAACTGGCATTTTGTGATGAGCTACCATCCACCGATTGTTTTACGGTGCCGACACTCTGGCAGTTCTTTTTGTGTCATGTTACTAGATATGTCTAGATGCATTGAAACTAGGAAATTGTATTGTAATCCTATTGGACTGACATGAAATCAGATTCCTTTATAAGGACATCATGTCTAGGGTTTTAGGTTGTTGCAAGGGTTTAAGGTGGTTGATGAATTTTTGTAAGTGAGATTATAGAAGAGAAGTTCATGTCTATGAAAAAAAGGTAGAGTATGAATGTGTTGAAGACTGAAGTAATGTCGGAATGCATTAGGAATGAGCTATCAAGGATCTAATCAAGCAATCTATGCTATTTGCTAGATCACTCACTTGTTGATTACTCACATCTTTGACAAGTCTGAAGCCCTTAATCGGGTAGGCCAAAAAAACCTTTTGTAAATCTTCTAACAAGGTGGTTCACATCTGTGGATCTAAAATCCTCTAGCAAGGTAGTCCTTAATTGGACTTATCTCCTAACAGAGATTGAGATTCTTAACCGGATCTATTTTGGTAAAGAACATTGTATGACCTTAACCGGTCTTGTTCCTATTCTGTAGATAGTTACTTGTGAGTTTCATCTCACCGTGGTTTTTCCCATTTGGGTTTCCATGTCAAAATATCTTGTGTTATGGTGTTTGTGCTTTTGTGGGTGAATGCATTATTTTCTATTTGGTTTGCATGTGTGCTAACTGGTTTGTTTGCTAAACTATTTTAACAATTTACTACTAGACAAGTAAAGTCTTTAAGTATAGAGATTTTTTGCATACTAATTCACCCCCCCTCTTAGTATTCATCAATTGGCATCAGAGAAAACATTTGTATAAGTTTAACCACTTGGAAAGAGATATGGGTGAATACACTATGAGGGAACTTACTCATTGGCTCACTCAATCTGAGCAAGCCTATGATGATCTTATGGTCAAATATAAGGCCTCTCAGGCAAAAAGGAGAGAACATGCTAAAAAATTGATGGAGCTACCTGAAAATAGTTCTTCTGATGAAGCGGGCATGGAAGCCCCAATTCAAGAAGTAGAAAAGCTGAATGAATCCAATTCCAACTTAAGAAAGGAGTTGGAAGGACTGACTATTCGAATGTGCCAAGAGATTGAGAACTAGAAGAAAGCTGAAGATCTGGTAAAGGACAAAGATCATGAAATCTCCAAGTTGAAGCAAGAAATCAACTCCCTAACCACTCAACTCCATGTGAGAAAAGTGGAAAAGGAAGACATGCAAGGAGAATTGAACATAGCCATCTCTGAGAATGCAAATTTAATGGAATCAAAAGCTGCTATTTCCAAAGAACTCTCTGAGTCAAAGGAAATACTTGCTAAGTTAAACAAGAGTACTGTTAAGCTAGAGCAAAAGCTTGAATTGGCCAAACCTATCAAGAATATTGATGGACTTGGTTACTCTAGTCATGAGCAAGGTGAGACCTCTGGTGCAAATGCTGAAGCATTGAAGAAGCAACCAGAATTCAAAGGTAAAGGTAAGCAAAAGTTCAAACCTGTTTTCTTTAACTATCTTAAAGAAGGACATACTGCTAATGTATGTAGGAGCAAAGCCTACAATAATTTTCCTTACTTTATAAACAATGTACCTAGATCCAATAAGTTCAATGGTAATTGTTATGCATGCAACAAGTTTGGGCATAGAGCATCTGAATGCAAGTCTATTATGAACAACACTAGAAGATATCCTCAAAGGACTCAAGGAGTTGGTCTCAAACCTTTTGTGAACCAGAATCCCAACCAGTTTAATACCTTTAATCATCAGTTAGGAAGCGATGGCTATCAAGCAGCAACCAGATGGAGAGAAAACTATTTGATCTGTCATTGTCATGGTCACACTACTGCAACATGCATGAGGAAGAATGGTGGCATGAATAATGGACCTTGGAGAGCACTTGGAATGGTCTGCTATCATTGCAACAAACTGGGTCACATTGCCAGATTCTGCAGAAGAAGAAAGAACATATTGGATGGTATACCGGTCACTCTGGAAGGAAATATTGATATTGAAACTATTCAAGTGGATATGAACAAAGTTTGGAAAAAGAAACTAGGAGTATTGCAAGAAGAACCAATTTCTGCACCTAGTGTGGAACCCATGGAACTGACAAACTAAGGATCAAAAAAGATTAGGGGGAGCAAACGACAAAAGACCTTAACCGGTATGTGATAGCTGTCAGTTGGCATAAGACAAAAAATGGCAAAAGGCAAATTAGGGTTTACACCCTAATATTGGAGCATTTATTATGGTAGGTGGAGAACTTGTTTAAAAGGAATTTTCAAATCATTTCTCACTTATCATTTTTCGAGTGAAGAAGTTTTTCAAGTGCAGAGCGAAGGAAAGTGATTTACACTGCGAATCAAATAATTTATCAAATTCCAAAAGAAGAATGTGAGGCAAACATCTATTGGAGGAGTGTAGAATGCAAAGTGGTACCCCTGCAACCAAAGGAGTGTGTGGAGAAGTTCAAATTGCGAAACCCTAAATTTTGATCAGCGAAGGTATTTTTCATAATTCTTTGTTTATCATGGCTTCCACATCTCTTGATAGCTCTAGTACACTTGTTGTTTCTATGGACTTCATTAAGTGAAAGTCAAAATACAATGCCTTATCTCAAGTACCGGCTGGTGTTATAGTAGAAGAAGGCATTTCTGATTACATAGACTACAAAATCGAAGACCTAGGGTCTCTTGTAATCCATTCCCAGTTGAGATTATTCTATGGAAATGATAAGAAGATTAAACCGGAATTCGGCATTCTGGAAAAGAAGAAACTTCAAAATGCAGTTTACTTTCTTGAAGAATTTTCAGATGATCACATTTGCATTATTCTAAGAAGGGTACATGGTGATAAGATGTACCTAGAGTGGATGCATGATATCACACTAGAAGTGATTCATGCCGTCACCAATTTCTACAATACAAGGGAAGTGCTTGCCCTAAAGAAGGTCAACAAGACTGAAATGTCCAAGCTCACTGGTTCAGTGAGTGACTCACGTGGCATGACCATCAACTCAATCAAGGATGATCTGGTCAAGTATGCCTGCATGGTGATAGGTTACCGAACATTCTCTACTAGTAAAATTAATTCTATCTCTGTTGTAGCGATAAATACCGCTTACAGGATGATCAAGGAAGATGCATCATTTGATTTATGCACTTGTATGCAAAGATAACTTATGTTGAATCTTAAGTCAATCAAATAGGACAATGCATTGAGATTTAAGTTTGGACAACTAGTGGTTGGTTTGTTATTTTACTTCCAAGGCTACTTTCTAGGAGTAGGTGACATTCAGTGGTCTGCCGAGCAACCGGTGACAAAACAAATCAAGGAGAGCCTACAAGCAGTTGGAACCGGCTATCTAGAAGCACAGAACAAATACTTTGATGAGTTTAGATGCAAGATGAACCAAAGGCTAAGGATATCCAATGACATAGTCAAAAAGTATGAGGAAGACATCTGCTTCACCATCAAAGTGGATGAATGCATAATGGGGGCCGTTGAGCCTAGGCAGGAAGAAGTGGAGCCTATGGGATATGAGGTAATGAATGATATGTTGGATGGGTATGCTTCTACCCTAATCACCTCACCCCTTGATCCTAAGGAAAAGAGAACCAACACCTATTTGGAAAGGGTTACACTAGTTGTGGAACCCTCAAAAAAGAAAGGAAAGGTAGTGCCTTCAGCATCGACATTGGTTACTGCAGCCAGTTCCAAAGTGACCAAGCAGTCACCTGCTAAGAAGAAACCAGAAGCAGCACCTGCAAAAGTCTTTGAGAGGAAGCGGAAGACAAAAAGAAATACACCTGACTCAAAAGAATGTGTTAGAAGAACTGCCTAAGAAGATGACTAGGCAAATGAAGAAAATGACAAAGAATGAACCGACATCATCTGCACTGGTAAATATTGATATTTCTTCTTACAAACCTTTGACACATTGTCAAAGAACTATAAAAAATATTAGGAGAAAAGTGCTGAATGATTTAATTGATTGTTTTGATGACTTCAATGATGAAGAAAAGGAAGAAGTTGAATAGGAAATCATTAAGTATTTGTGTGTTAATGACTGGTCCCCTTCAGAAATTAGATCTGAGACACCAGATTCTTTGTATAATTCTTTAGACAATAAATGGTGCATTGCCATAGAAAAGAAACAGGAAATGAGGGAGGAAATATTTGCTCAACATTTTCTTGATGTATCAAATTTAGAACTTTTCGAAGTTATGAATAAATACAAAGGCCTCTTCTTCATGAGAAGAAGAAGACACCGGTTACTAGAAGGAAAGGTTCATGACATAATCAAAGATACACATACTCATGCTCAAGAATCTCTTAAGATGCATCAAGTGGCTGAAGCCAACAGAAAAGTTGAGCAAGAACTAGAAACTAGCAAACCGGATGAGGTGTATAACAGTGAAGAAGAACCGATCATAGAACAAATGGACCCCATTGATGTTGACACCTTAGATGGTGAAAATGTTACTCGGGGTACACCATCAAAAGGAACAGGATAGGAAAAGAAGGTAGAAGAAGAAAAGAAGCAATAGGAAGTAGAAAAGAAGAAACAGGCAGATGAAGAAGACAAGAGAAAAGAGGAGAAAAAGAAGAAAAAGGAAGAGGATAAGAGAAAAGAAGAGGAAAAGAAGAAAGAGGAATAGGATAAGAGAAAGGAGGAGGAGAAGAAGAGAAGAGAAGAGGAAAACAAGAAACAACAAGAAGAGGAGAAGAAGAAGGAAGAGGACAAGAAAGAAGAGGAGAAGCGGAAAGAGGAAGAAGGAAGAGGAGAACAAGAAGGATGAAGAAGAGAAAAAGCGAAATGGTGAAGAGAAGAGACAAGAAAAAGAGAAAAGAAAGAAAGAAGAAGAAGAGTAGAGGAAGGCTCAAAAAGACCAGCAAAAAGCCAAGGACAAGGAAGTAGCGGAAAAGAGCACATAGGTGGAGACTCCAATGGCAACCGGTAGTCAGGCTAAACTAGATGACATTACTAGTCCTATTGACCTCCAGTCTGCAAATGAATCAGAGCTACTGTAGAGCATTAATCTTGCTCAAGAGTGATTGGATGCTCTAAGGAGGAAAAAGGAGGAAGATGTTATCCAAACTGCGGTGGAGACACTTACTAGTTTGATACCCGGTATGAACATTCCCAGTACCGATTCCTCACTTGCACAATTGAAGCTCCTATGTACAGTTGTAGAAGACCAGGTGCAAAGCTTGGAAGAGGCTGCAGAAGAAAATGCCAAGAAGGAACATCAAAAGGCTCTGGACACTACCTTGGTGAGAAAATTAACAGAGCTCCGGTCTGATCTCTAGAAGGCACAAAAGGACATTAGAGATGCAATGAATGAGGGCAATCTTCTACTCAACAAGATTTGTCAGCCTCATTTATTTTGTGATGATTTGCTCACTCAGAAGGACAAACTACAATCAGATATGCAGTCATTTCTTAGCACCTTCAAGATGCCCTATGACTCCTTCTCCACCTATGGACAAACTGTTCACTAGCTTCAACTACAGTCTGCAAGACTAGAGGCAGAGATAAGCAACCAGACATGAAATTTGTAGGAACTTCAACTGGTTCTACTACCAAGACTGCAAATTCTCTAGAAATTCTATCTAAATCTTGATGCCCTAATGATCACTGAAGAAATGAGCATGATAGATGCCATGGATTAACAGGTTTCCCAGATGCAGACAGAGAAAGAAGTGGCTACATCCATACTTGAGTCATGGTCCTTATCCATGAAGCAATTTTTCTAGGACTCTAAATCAGTTTTTGACAAATTTTACTCTTTATTGTCATAAACACTTATTATTTTAGTACTAAAGAAATAGGGGTTAGTCTGCAATATTTTTTTCATTGTTGGCCACGAGGGAGAAGTATATAAATTTTGATACTTTGGTGTATAATTTCATGTTATTTTTGTTAAGGAGTAGTATACATTGCTTTTTCTGCAAAAGGGATAGTGTATATGCTTAGGGGGGAGTAATTTTGATTATGGAATATTCTTAATTGTAAAACACTTAGATGTCAAAATTTTCCTGTGTTGCCATCAATGCCAAAGGGGGAGATTGTTTGATTTTTTATGATTATGTTGTGATTGTCATTGATGGACACACACTTGCTATGAGATCACTTTTTGTATGTATGAGTTAAAGCTCAACCAGTATTTGTTCCAACTGGTATGATGTATTATAGTCTTTTAGACTATTGGTGTTTTACAGAAAGTGTTTACCGATCTGAAGCGGTATGAAGATCCCAAGCGGTTCGAGGATCTCAAGCGGTACGAAGGAACAAAGCGACACAACTCATATTTCCTAGTATTCATTTTATCAAACCGACAATTGGTATTTTTCTTAAACTGGTATTCTGTTTGAATCAGTAATACTTTGTGATGAGTTACCAACTAGCATTTTGTGATGAGCTACCATCCACCGATTGTTTTGTTGTGCCAACATTCTGGTGGTGCTTTTTGTGTCATGTTACCAGATATGTCTAGATGCATTGAACCTAGGAAATTGTATTGTAATCCTATTGGACCGACATGAATCATATTCCTTTATATGGACATCATGTCTAGGGTTTTAGGTTGTTGCAAGGGTTTAAGGTGGTTGATGAATTTTTGTAAGTGAGATTATAGAAGAGAAGTTCATGTCTATGAAAAAAAGGTAGAGTATGAATGTGTTGAAGACTGAAGTAATGTCAGAATGCATTAGGAGTGAGCTATCAAGGATCTAATCAAGAAATCTGCGCTATTTGCTAGATCACTCACTTGTTGATTACTCACATCTTTGACAAGTCTGAAGCCCTTAACCAGGTAGGCCCAAAAAGCCTTTTGTAAATCCTCTAACAAGGTGGTTCACATCTATGGATCTGAAATACTCTAGCAAGGTAGTCCTTGATCAAACTTATCTCCTAACATAGATTGAGATTCCTAACAGGATCCATTTTGGTAAAGAACATTGTATGACCTGAACCGGTCTGGTTCCTATTCCGCACATAGTTACTTGTGAGTTTCATCTCACCGTGTTTTTTCCCATTTGGGTTTCCACGTTAGAATATCTTGTGTTATGGTGTTTGTGCTTCTATGGGTGAATGTATTATTTGCTATTTGGTTTGTATGTGTGCTAACTAGTTTGTTTGCTAAATTGTTTTACCAGTTTACTGCTAGACTAGTAAAGTGTTTAATTACAGAAATATTGTGTTTGTAGCTATTAAGGAATAAATATCATATATGAAGGCACTAGTATCCAGAATGGATAACTTTGATGATTGGATCATTGATAGTGGTTGTTCACATCACATGATCAGTGAACAGAGCAAATTTCTTTCCTTGAAGGAATTTGATGGTAGTGTTGTCAGATTTGGCAATGAATCACCATGTATGATTAAAGGTAAGGGAGTTATTTCTCTTAATGGGAATAGCAATGTTGATGATGTCTATTGGGTTGAAGGCCTAAAGAAAAATCTTTTAAGTGTGTCACAACTTAATGACATAGGATACCCACTAAATTTTAGAATTGGAATGTACAAAATCTTTGAGAACAAAGGTGAATTGATTGCAATTGGGAAACAAACAAGAGGTAATCTATTTCATCTCAATCCTAAAGTTAGCAACTATTTGATTGCAAAAATAGATGATAGCTAGTTTTGACATAGGAGATTGTGTCATATAAATTTTAACAATATTGTCAAAGTAAGCAAGTCTAAGATAGTAAGAGGTTTGCCTCAGCTAGACAACTCGGTTAATACTCTTTGTAAAGAATGACAACTAGGAAAGATGACTTCTTCAACTTTCAAGAGAAAGTCCTTCTCAGTAGAGCATTTGTTAGATTTGGTTCATACAGATCTATATTGACCAATAATAACAAGAAGCATTCAAGGTGACAGATACTTCATGATCTTCACTGATGATTGTTCAAGGATGATGTGGGTCACATCCTTGAAGGATAAAAATGAAGCTTTTGGTAAATTCAAGGCATTCAGAGCCTTAGTTGAGAAAGAGAGTGGCAAAAAGATAAAATGTCTAAGAACATATCAAGGCAGTGAATTCACTTTTGTGGATTTCACTAAGTATTGTGATGATAATGGTATCAAGCGGAAGCATTATGCACCAAGGACACCACAACAGAATGGTATAGAAGAGAGAAACAACTGGTCAGTGGTTGAAGCTACTAGGACTATGTTGATACAAGGAGGTGTAGAAAAAACATTTTGGAAAGAAGTTGTAAGTACAATTGTTTACACAATGAACTGAGTTCTAGTGAAAAGAGGTAAGGACAAGACCCCATATGAGTATTGGTATGGGAGATCACCTGATGTTAGCTATTTTAAGATATTTGGAAGCAAATGTTTTATTAAAAGAGGTGATTACATAAGCAAGTTTGAAGCTAAGAGTGATGAAGGCATATTTCTTGGCTATTCCACCAAGATTAAGGCCTATAAATGCTTCAACAACCAGACACATAAAAATTTTGAGAGTGTTGATGTTCATGTAGATGAATATCTTGAAGTTTCAGAAGGAACCAATTTTGAGAAGAAGCATGAAGATCCTTGTATTTTGCTTTTGGAACCTGAAACAGTTAAATCAAAAACTGGTAAAGCAAATCCTGATGCACTTGTTCAACCGGAACAAATAAATTCATAGGTTGATGATAATGAAGAAGTTGAACTTAAAGAGAATGATCATGGTATTCCTAGGTATGTGAGATTGAATCACAGTCTTGAATAGATAATTGGAGATAAGGATGTCGGTGTACTAACTAGAAGGAGAATAAGAGAGAAATCTTGCATGATCTCCACCTTTGAACCTAGAGGTGCTAAGGAGGAATTTGGTGATGATCATTGGGTGAAATCTATAGAGGAGGAGTTGGATCAAATTGAGAAGAACAACACTTGGACCCTGGTGCCCCAACTGGTAAACAAGAATGCTATAGGTACTAAATGGGTGTTCAGAAAAAAGTTAAATGAAGATGGTGTTGTAGTTCACAACAAGGCAAGATTAGTATGCAAAGGTTATGCACAAGAAGAAGGAGAAGACTATGGAGAAACTTTTGTACTAGTAGCAAGACTAGAAGGTGTTAGAACATTTCTTGCATTTGCATCACATAAGAAGTTCAAGGTATACCAGATGGATGCCAAGTCTACCTTTCTGAATGGGATACTAGAAGAAGAGGTTTATATAGAGCAGCCTGATGGTTATGCATTCATAGAAAAGGAACACATGGTATGAAAATTTCATAAAGATTTGTATGGATTAAAGAAGGCACTCAAAGCATGGTATGAATGGCTTCATACTCATCTGATGAAGATAGGCTTTACTAGAACAAGTGATGACAACAATATTTATCTCAAGTCTGAAGGAGATGAAATACTGGTCAATGAAGTATTTGTTGATGACATTATATTTGGAGGTAATGATGATATGAGTAATTGTTTTGTAGATGAAATGAAGAATGAATTTGAGACGTCACTAGTAGGGGAAATAAAAAAATTCATAGGCTTACAAATATAGTAGATGAAGAATGGTATTTTCATTACTCAATCCAAGTATGTGAAAGAGGTTTTTAAGACTTTCGATATGAGTGACTATAAACCAGTTGGAACTCCAATGGTTACAGGTTGTAAATTGTCCAAGGAAGATGCATCTAAGTTTGTAGATGAAAAAGAATATAGTTCAATGATTGGCAAATTACACTATGTTGTTCATAGCCGATTGGATATTGCCCATGTAGTTGGTATTGTTGCTAGATTTTAGAAGAATCCAAAGGAGACACATCTAATGGAAACCAAAAGAATTTTTAGATATCTGAAAGGTACTGTTGACTATGGGTTATGGTATCCATATGGTGGAAATTTTGACTTGAAGGCATACACAGATGTTGATTGGGTAGGTAATATTGATGACCGAAAGAGTACTATAGGTGGAGCATTCTTTCTAAGAGGAAGGCTAGTTTCATGGAGTAGTAAAAAGCAGAGTTGTACTTCACAATCTACTACTAAAGCTGAGTATGTAGCAGCTTATATGAATTTCACACAAGCTATGTGGATGAGGCACATTTTGGAAGGTTTGAAGATGGAAATCTTAGAATCAATAAAGATTTTGTGTGATAAGACAAGTGCAATAAACATTTCTAAAAATCTTGTTTTGCACACAAGTACTAAGCACATTGAATTGAAATATCACTTCTTGAGGGAAAAAGTTCAAAGTAACGATGTAATCTTAGAGCATGTTTCTACCAAGGAGAAGCTTGCAGATATCTTTACCAAACCTCTGCCTAAGACCACTTTCAAGTACCTTAGAAGTCAATTGGGGGTTTCCCCTCTTCATGAAGTTAGTTGAGCATGATGCTGATTGTATCAGTCCCTTAACCACTTGTATAATTTTACATAGATTGATGAAGAAGTGGATGTATTCCACATGGGGAGCATCAAGTTGTAGAATGATGTTGAAAGCATAGTGAGAGCATAATTACATGTTTTACTTTCACTTTGGAATTGTTTTCAAAGGGGGAGAAGAATTATGTGTTTGATTAGGCAAACTAGTGATAGGCTAAAGACACAACAACAAGTTGAATAATTGGTAATGTAAACCAAGATTCCTATTCACCAATCTCAGTAGCAATCAGAGGCGTTGATATTTGTATTGCCATCAATGCCAAAGGGAGATATTGTTGGCATTTTAAGTTTGTTGGCATTTTGCATAGAGATTGCATTAATGATATGTTGTCATTAATGTCAATTGAACTAGTAATGGTATTCATGTTATTGTTTATATTGTTGTTTTTTATATTAGCTAGTAACCAGTAAGAAGAGATTTGTGGAAGATATTGTAAATCGATATGTTAAGTTTGTGCATTGAATCGGTGTAAAGGGTTAAATCTTTCTATGTAATGTAACTGGTAAACCCTATCAATTGTTAAACCCTAACCGATCAAGTTTGTTGGTTTATTATCTGATAAGCGGTAATGATGAAGACATGTGTGGTCATTGTATGAGGATAAGTTCAAATTGTTTTGGCACATTTGTTTATTGTCTAGGGAAGGACAAAAGAGGATTGCATCTAATGCATAGTGTGTGATGAGTTACAAAGTCTGATGAAGGGGTGATCATGGAGCGGTTGGAATTTTCTTGAAAAATGTGAAGAGATTGTCATGATTTATAATGGTCAAGATTGTACCAACTTGTTTGTAATCTTGATCATGAGAATTAGGTTTTTTTTGTGTTACCGACCTAACTAATTTATATTTAAGGTCGATGAAGTTGTTTGTAAAGGTTGTTGGCAAGATTGATAGAAACCTGTTGACTATGTAGTTGCCTAACCAGTGAATGGATCTACACTTTGAGAGAAGGCAGATTGAATCTTAGAAGGATCTGATCAAGTAAATGTAGTGCTACTCAGATAGATCAAGAAAACCTGTCATTTTCTAACAATTATAGTAGAAGTGAAATCCCTTAACTAGGTAATCTCTAACAAGCTTGGTTACTCATTAAATCCTCTAACAAGATGGTCCATTAGCTTGGATTCTTAAATGCTCCAGTGAGGTTACTCCTAACAAGGTATTATGCTTTTCATCAAGGCATATTTGTAAATCCCTTAACTAAGTGATTCCTAGCCAGAATTAGTTCTTAATAGGACTTATTGTAAAGCTTTAACAGGCTTGGCTCCTAACAGGAAAAACTTCAGAAGAGTTTAGGTAGCTATCCTTGTGAGTCTCATCTCACCATGGTTTTTACCTATTTGGGTTTTCCACGTATAAACATTTATGTCAAGTGGTGAATGCTTTTGTAGTTATGATCTTATTTGTTGATTTGATTAACTTCTGATAGGGCATGATAAATAGAAGCATTGGGAGATGAATATGTTGAGTTATGATTAAGCATTATTGATGTTTACAAGGTTGAAGTTGTTTATTGTTAAGTTGTCATAACAGTTAAACCGTTTGATGTCAAGTATTCTTATGAATATTGATCTTGGCTAAGATATGTTTACTTTGTGTGACTAAGTTTGAGTTTGGGAACTTTGTATCATTTTTTCAATATATTGATTCATTCCCTTCTCTTAGTATTCTACCAGATACTTATCCTTTCATCATACCATCAAGTTTTACTTTCAAACTGATATACAACCCTGTAACTATCACAACCCTATAAAATTAAGTGACAGTCAGAGGCTTTATTTGATCTAGCCTTACAAGACTTTCCTCCAACTCTATCACACACACTTAATCTGAATAAATTATGTATTTTATAGCCTCTCATGGTTCTATAATTGTTCCAACTACCCCTAAGACTGAAATGTACAATTTGACAATATTTTATGCATTGTTGCATTACAACTTTTTAGTGACACCTTGACAACTTTTGCCTTTTGACATGAATGGCTACTAAAAATTACTAGATACTTTGAGCACCTTAGAATGGACCCAAAACAACATATTAAACCTTTATTACCTTTCCATGGGTACATTTACATTATTTGAACAATCAGGACCTAAATTGAACAATTTGACAACTTTTGACAAAATGACTCAGTTAGCCTTACACATTGATTTGAAGCTTGACAAGATTGTTTATTTCTCATTACTCATGATGAGTATGTAGCTTCTTAATATAAGTACCATTTAGTTCTCCATTTTCTTTAAGAAACAAGAGAGTATGGATGTCTAGAAGTGGAAGAGAAATGGAAGATGAACATTAGAACTCCACAAGTCTACAAAGTAGAAGTTATTGAAGATTGTGGGGCTATAGAGAAGGATAGGAAGAAGTTTGGATGACTTCTAAAAGTCCACAAAAGGGAAAATGGAAGAGGAGAAAAGGCTTGCAAAAATTAGGAGCAAAGAAAGACCAAAGGTTTGGAATAGAAAGAGAAGGATGAACCCCGAAAGTTTGGAACTTTGCAAATGGATGAAATGGTAACAAAAGAAAATAAAGTTAGAGAATACACAAAAAGTTCAGAACACATGACAATGCAATGATGTAAAAGAGAATGGAATATTGGGACAAAGAGACAAAAGTCCTGATGTTCATTAAAAACCCACAAAAGGAGGAAATAAAAGAAGATGAAGAGAAGAAAAATCCAATATACTTAGCAGAGCTTTTGTTAGCACATAATTTTTTAAATTATTTATGCTATTGAGATACTATTTTCTTATTGTTTTAAACAAGTATTTTTATCATGAGAATAGTTACTTGCTGAAATTTTATGTGAAGGAGTAATCCTACAACATCAATACCCATCCATATGTGATTTGTCTCTAGTGAGTCAACTATCAGTCAAGCAATTGAGGGGTGGCATTGAGTAAAGGTAAGGCTTTCACTTTGACAATTTAGCCAAAGAGGCAAGAACTATTTGATATCTCAGAGGTTGAGCTTGTGTGAGGTTTTGTTCAGTGTATATGTAAAAAATCATAGACATGTGTATTTCATTAAGGGGAGCACATTTTATAAGCAAATCAAACCATTAGTATAACCTACCCTGAAGGAAGAGCCCTAGAAAAGCCAAAGGTCATCAGGAAGTGATTAACTACCACTAAAAGGGGATATGATTTATCCTGATACCTGATAGACACATTGGGAGGATATACACCGATTGATTCATTACTAAAGCATCATCGACATGACTTTCGCTATCTGAACATGTGAATTGTTATATTGCCGATAGCTGATAAGGCTATCGGTAAGACTTACACCGATAGGAAGAGAAGCCTTAGTCATCGATACAACTTACGGAGATCGAGGTGTAACATTTCAAGCTATCTTGATGCCCGATGGAAACAATAGAGAAGGAGATTCATTGGGGAAAAAGTAACTATCTATAGATGTTGATCAAGGTTATGCTGATACTCGATGGAGGGCTCGGGAAGACACACACCGATAAAAAATAAAGAGACTTAAGGATTAAAATATTGTCAATGGCGCCAAGGGAGTAATTCATCAGGAAAGAATATACCAATGAGCCATTACAGATACAATTCAAAAGTGAAACCAAAGCAGTCTGTATTTAGTGTGTGTAATTGAGTAGATTGATGGCTCACACAAGGAAAATTAAGAACCAAATGTAGGTTGCATCTTAGTAAAAAACACACAAGGTGAGAATTATTGCTCACAATTCATCACGCATCATGGAGGCTGCAAGTTCATCAGGAAGAAAGAGGAGTACTAAGGGCTTTGAATCCACATCTAACAAATCCAAAACAACGGAAGTCCCTCCTGCATGGAAATTGAATCAAGATATCATTGATCAACTGCAGTACCCAGGCCCAAAATCAAGCAGGTCGAAACAACATTTTCCTAGAAAAGACTAGCTTGAGGACAGGTTTAAAGGGGTTGGAGATGTGTGGACAAAGGTGAGAGTTTATGAACTCTTCTTGTTTCATTTTCTAAGGAAGGATAGAGAAGTGCCAAATTGTAACCCATGGATAACCAACTTAGGTAAACTAGTTGTTCCAAATGTTTTTGTAAATATAAGATTGATGGAAGTCTTGGTCAAAAATTACAATTTTGTGAAGAGATGCATTTAGTTTCCAAATGGCGAAGTGTTTATCAGATTTAGTCATGGCACCATAGATGAAGTTTTTAGCTTAGACCCTAACCCTGATGTACCCTTGTCATTTGAAGAACTAGAGGAGGAATTTGTTAAAATGGATACTACATATAAAGGGTGGAACTTAGCTTTCCACAGGGTTGAGTAGGGCATTGTAACAGAAGAGGATGGTCCCCCATTCAACATGGACATTTTCAGGCACTACTTATAGTACACCTATATGTCATGTAGATAGGTTGAAGGTATAGAGGTCCTTGATGTAGCTAATATTAGGCCCCTAATGTTAGCACCAATTGTATAGATGTATGAGCCAAGACCCTTTGATTATGCTATTTATCTTGTAGAAAAATTACATGAAGGTTTCTTGAACTTCGGAGATAATAGGGAGCTCACTTTCAAGTTTTACTCATTGTTAATGCATTTGATTTTATTTTATGGAATTGTTAGGGGTATGTAGCTAATGAATTTAAAATTCAACACGGTGGACAAATTAGGTAAAGAACAACCAATACAGATGTGGACATCAGTTTGGGATTCATGATATGTGAAATCAAACTACATCAAGTTTGAAGAGCTAATAGTAAAGCTATTATACTAGATTTATGGTGTCTCGTGTGAAGGATCTATTTCCACTGAAGTTAGGAGATTTTTAAGACCTATTGTTTTTTATGAAAGAGATATTGTCAATCACAAGAGTACTAAGGGCTTTGAATCCACATAATTGCTTATCTGGAGATTGTGAGATAGTTAAGTGTTTTGAATGCCAAATTTTTTGGATATATGCATAAGTAGACTTTCCTACCTAGGACTTTTAGTTTTGGGGATTTTACCATTGTATCAACAAAGGCTTATGAAGCCATTGATAGGAAACTTATTGAAGAATACAATTTGTTCAAATATGTTGCTAGGGTCAATTATGACCCTGAGGGATATATTCACAATTGCAAGAAAATTCAAAATCTAGGAGATTATCTTCATGTTTACTTGGAAGTAGAGGATAGGTTTAGAAACATAGAGGAGGAAGAGGCCCAAATGGCCATTGATGAATTAAACAAGAAATTGGAAGAAAAGAAAAATAGATTGCAAGAAATGGAAACTAAAGAAGAAGAGAGTGAAGGTGAGTCCAAAGAAGTTGAGGTGGTATCTAGGCATCAAGCACCAGACACAGCAGAAGAGCTAGACTTGCTTGAGAAAATTGTTGCCAGGATGAACATCCATAGTGATGCGAGATACGATGAGTATTCTGCCTTTGAGTCTGATGATGTTTTTATTAAGTCAAAATAATTTAAATCCTTTTTATATAATTTCAAAGGGAAACAACTGAGAGACTCTATCCCAGATGTAACCCCTAAAAAAGAATCATAATTGTTGGGGAAACTAAAGGAAGAAATCAATTTAGAATTGACCACTATAACCACTCAAAGGGGAAGACAACTTCTTAGTGAAGCATACATCATCATCTTTCCAGGATGGGACATGAGTGCATCATTTATTTTTGATAGCATGTTACATTCTAAGAATAAGGATTTTAAATTGGATATTCAGGGGGTAAATGATGTGTATGTTGGCTCTAGATTTGACCAGATTGAAAAGGCTTTTCTTTTAAGGGCTCTTTACCCTCCAAATAAGAGGCCAAAAATCATTGATGTGGATAAATCCTTTGGTCACATGATGAAATTGAAAGTTGGTGAAGTAGATCTCATTGTTACCATGGATATGGTTACTGATATTTTAAAATTTAATAAAGCACAATTGGTCAAAGTGATCAAAGAAAGAGATCAGTACAAGGGATTATATGAAGAATTACTAAAAAGAGGAGGACAACCTGTGCCACAAATCCATGATGGGTCGTAGTGGAAAAAGAAATGTGAGGAAGTGCAACTGGAAAATAAAAATTTGAAAAGGCAAATGCAGAGTGTGAGGGATGACATAGCCTCTTTTTTATTGACTAGGAGATTTGAAAAGTTGCAGGGTTTCTTTGAAGATCTATGGGTTGTTTATCAAAAGAATATGGATAATGCAATATCTCACAACTGGGTTTTTCAACAGACTAGGAACTCTATTGCATGATAAGACAATGGCCAATACAGATGTTGAAGTCATTAAACGAATACAAAAGTTGTTGAAAAAGCATGAAGACTTTGACACAGACTTGTAAAATAAATTTAATGAATGTAAGGAAATAGCACAACATGGTTTTCCAGAAATTGAAGATCAGAATGGATAGATTAAGGATAAGGATAAATTGATTGTTGAGTGCCAAATTCTTCTTAGTGCTTCCCCTAACATTGCTCGGTCTGATGTACTTTACATGATAGAGACAATCAAGTAGATGGAAAACTTCATCACTTTGGAGATTGTAGTCAGAGATATTATCTACAATGCAGATACCTACAAATCGGAGGGATATTTGAAACACATTCAGAAGTATGATCAGATGCTTGGAGACTAGCCATAGATATCAAAAGATGTTTAAAGATGTGACTTTGTATTTTATTGTTTTAGTTTGTTAGGGTAGTATTTAGGTAGTTAGTTTCTAGTTAGTTTTTTTTAATTTTAGTTTAATGAAAGGGTATGCCCTTTCATTTTTAAAACCAAATCCTCATCTATATGTGGAGGATCTTTTAGGAGAGACAAATATCACAAGTTTATAGTTTTTTTTATCAAGACAATCTCTATGGATTTTTTTATGAACTCGTTGTCTAGAAGTACCAAGTTGATGGAGGATATGCACTAAAGTCAACTTGTTTAAATTTATTTTCAATATAAAGACTCAAGTGTTTCTCATTCATGATTGTATCTATCTTTTCAATTGATTAATCAGTTCCTTGGATAAATCTATTTACATAGGTTGTTTCATTTTTCAATCTTTTGTTGTTGTAATTAAAATTGATTTTTTAGTTTGAATATCAGTTTGAAGGATTGGTTGGCAAACCTTGAATTGTCTTATTAGTCTTTCAAAGTAAATTTAAATTCAGTAAGACTAATTGTATGTCACATTTTAATTGCAATTCATATGGAAGCCTTTGAGATGATGGTCTTGTTTCATTAACAAGTTATTAAAACTATCTCTAAGGTTAAATGTAGGATTTTTCATTTGAAATAATATAAAACCAGTAAGGAATCAAGGCACTAGTCTTTTATTGATTTTATATATTTGAATTAAGTATTTCTAAAGCAAGTTTCATTAAGGAATCATATTTCTAATTCATAAAATCACTACTTTATAAACATTCATTTACAAGCAAGCAGTTACAATTTTTAGATAGTAAAATTGGGTTCAGGAACAATTTCCATCTTGAAGTCACCTAATTTCTTAAATTTACTATAGAAAAGTCTTTAACCTACAGTTTTAGGTTTTAGATATAGGTTCACCCACCTTGTTTAGTGAAGCCTGAAGTGTAGGGGAATTTGATCTATTGGTCATTCCCATTTGTTGGCCAAGGCTGATTTGGAATTCATCAACAAAAGTGGAAAAACTCTTTGATTTTCAATCTCTGGTTTTGGGAACCAACAGCCTCCACATGGGATTAACAATTGGAACTAGATATTAGACAATTAGGATAAGTCAAGTAGTCAACAAAAAGTCTACAAATCCACAAAAAGGGAGAAAAATGAGCAAAACCTTCTTGGACAGAGAAATTTTTTGGGCTTTTGCAACTTTCAACATATGATAATAACAGGTGGAATGAAGAGGAATGGCACCAAGACAAAATCTGACTGAGGGAGATCCATTTAAATATTTATCAAGTTTTTTATATATGATGGGCAAAATAAGGCTATATGCACAAGGGGGCATTCAAGAAAAATTTCCAACTATTAGATTGAATCCCAACACACTCTACAACTGGTGCCAAATTGAACTATGGAAGATTCAAATGCTTATCACCTTATTTGATTTTAAAACATTTTTGTGGATTTGACAAAACTTGGAAGTTGAAGTATATTTTGTAACACCACTTAGATAAATATGTGGACATCACTGCTGCTTATGTCTCGATCTTGGTATAGTAAATAGGGTTTACTTATTTTTTAATTTTTATACAATACTTTTAGCCTTTATCTAACATAATCAATAATTGGAAGAGTTTTCAATAACTAGGAACTGTAGCATTAGGAAAGTAAAGAAAAAAAGATAAATGAGAACATACTGGTAGGATGACAAGCTCAAATTTATGAGACACACACTTTGAAATAAACTTGTCTGCAACCAACTTTACATGATTCAAACACACAACCTGCAAGTCCATAGGAATTTACAGGCATGTGAAAATCTACAGGAATTTCACCATCTCTAATAGTTCGATACCCTCCAAACTAGCTACTCAATCCTTTGATATCACCTACTAGACAATCCAATTTTAAACTAGGAAAAGATAATTTATATAGATGCCCTTGAAGTGATAGTGTTATTCAAGAGAAAGTTAAAACTAAATCCTTCTATATCCCTTCTAGACTTTAAAGATAACAAAACACTCAGCTATAACTCTATTGTTGTTAATTAGGAAGTCAAGAGTTAAAGGGAGAAGGACACGTCTAACCCGATTTGTAGAGGAAGAGGCAGAGGAAGAGGCAAAGGAAACAAAGGAATTGGCAGAGGAAGAGGAACTCGAGAGTTAATTCAATCCATCGTGTGTGGTTTTCAAATGAAACCACATTTTAATTTTTTTAATAATTCCTATGGTTGTTAGAATTTTGACTAACACGGGCTTCGTCAAAAAATGTCATCGACATTTAGACGTTATCGGGCATTGAAAAAAAAATCAAATTTGATCACAAAATGTCTTGTCCATCGGAAACCTCCGTCAGAATTTGAGGCCAAATGTATTGGTGGGATGGTCAAGTTGTAAGGAATAAGGCTAGACTCGTTTGTAAAGGATATTATCAGAAGGAAGGAATTGATTATGGAGAGACTTTTGCACCGGTAGCTAGGATTGAAGGTGTAAGATTATTTCTTGTCTATGTTGCTCATAAGAACTACAATGTTTATCAGATGGATGTTAAGTGTACATTTTTGAATGTAGATCTTGATGAGGAAGTTTAAATTGAGCAACCTAATGGTTTTTCACTATCAGATGATACAAACATGGTTTGCAAGTTAAGGAAAGCTTTATATGGATTGAAACAAGCACCTAGAGCTTGGTATGCTAGGTTGAATAAATATCTTTTAAAGCTTGGTTTTACTAATGGTAATGCTGATAGTTATTTATATTATAAGATCACTGATGATAATATACTGGTTATTGAAGTATTTGTTGATGACATTATTTTTGGAGGTGAAGATAAGTTATGCATGGAATTTTCTAAGAATATGAAGAATGAATTTGAGATGTCTATGATTGGTGAGATGAAATTTTTCTTAGGTTTACAAATTACTCAAACTGATAATGGTATTTTCATTTGTCAAACTAAGTATGCTAGGGAATTGTTGAAGAAATTTGGTATGGGAGATTCTAAACCAGTAAGTACTCCTATGGTTACAAGTGAGAAATTGACAAGAAAAGATGTTTCTGAACTAGTAAATCCTACAAGATACAAATCTATGATTGGAGGTCTGCTTTATTTGACTCAGACTAGGCCTAATATAATGAATGCAATTTGTATTGTATCAAGATTTCAAAGTGATCCTAGAAAAAATCATGTCAGTGCGGTGAAGAGGATTTTTCAGGTATTTGCAGGGAACAACTGAATATGGTTTATGGTACCCTAAAAATGATGACTTTACATTATGTGCATATACAAATGTAGATTGGGTTGGAGATGTTTATGACCGGAAGAGCACATCTAGTAGAGATTTCTTTCTTGGAAAGAAATTTGTTTCACGGATCATCAAGAAGCAGTCATGTACCTCTTTATCTACTGTTGAAGTTGGGTATGTTGTTGTTGCTACAAACTATACACAAGTTCTATGGATGAAGAAAATGTTGAAGGATATAAAGGTGGATTGTAATGAACCGGTAGTTATTCACTGTGATAACTCTATTGCTATTGCTATATCAAAGAATCTGGTATTTCATTCTAAGACAAAGCACATATATATCAAATACAACTTTTTGAAGGAAAAGGTGGAAGCAAATGAAGTTAGGCTGGTTTATGTGAACGCTAAAGAGAAGATTATAGATATCTTCACAAAACCTTTGCCTGTGGAATCATTTGAGTACTTCAAAGATAGATTGAGAGTTTCTACCCCTATGGTGGAGACTTGATTGATATGGTTTCACATCAGTCTGGTATGCATTATCAGTGATACTACTCATTTCAAATTGATTGATTCATAAGAAAAGATATTTCCATACTAATAATCCTACAAGATACAAATCTATGATTGGAGGTCTTCTTTATTTGACTCACATTAGGCCTGATATTATGAATGTTGTTTGTATAGTATCAAGATTTCAGAGTGATCCTAGAGAAAATCATGAGAGTGAGGTGAAAATGATTTTTAGATACTTACAAGATACATCAAAATATGGTTTATGGTACCCTAAGGATGATAACTTTACTTTATGTGCATATACAGATGTTGATTGGGCTGGAGCTTTCTTTCTTGGAAAGAAAGTTGTTTCATGGATCGACAAGAAATAGTCATGTACTTCTTTATCTATTGTTGAAGTTGAGTATGTTGTTGCTTCTACTAACTATACATAGGTTCTATGGATGAAGGAAATGTTGAAGGATATAAAGGTGGATTGTAATGCATCGGTAGTTATTCACTATGATAACTTTATTGCTATTGATATATCAAAGAATCTGGTATTTCATTCTAAGACAAAGCACATATCTATCAAGTACAACTTTTTGAAGGAAAAGGTGAAATCAAATGAAGTTAGACTAGTTTATGTGAACACTAAAGAGCATATTGTAGATATCTTCACTAAACCTTTGCTTAAGAATTCATTTGACTACTTCAAAGACAGATTAGGAGTTTCTGCCCCTCCTGTAGAGACTTGAATGATGCATTTTGGCATCTGTCCGGTATGCATTATTAGAGATATTTTTCATTCTGACACTGATGTGGGGATGCTACTGCTCAGGGGGAGTAGTCAAATTTATGATTCAATGGTTTATGCTTTTGCTATGATATTTTTTTGTCAGATTTCTGGCATTGATGTAAAAGGTGGAGAGATATTGATGTGGAAAAGAAAAACTTAAGGAGTTGTATACATCAAGGGAGAGCTATATGTACAATTCAAAGCTTTACAGATATATTATTCATAAGGGGAGTTTGGTCTTTGTTTCAGAACTTCATTGCTATATCTTTGAGTGGGAGATTGTTGGTTGTCTTCCGTTCTGGGAGACATTTTTGGCATTTCTTGGTACTTAGATATTTTTCACATCTAGTGTTGCCATCAATGCCAAAGGGGGAGATCGTTGGCCATTTGGTTGAATTGATTATGTGTTGCATTGATGTTTTGTCATTGATGCCAACACTAGCTATTTGGATGCTTTACCGACACCCTTCTGGTCCTGATAGGCTGAGTAGTTTCTAGTTGATTTGGATCCGACATGATCTGGTAGGCTCCGGTATAGTTTGGTTATGGAATTGGCTTATTCATGATACTCATGTTCATATTCATTCGGTTGGTTTTGGTCTGGTGATTGGATGTTATCCTGTTTGCTTGGAAGCTTAGCTTGCGATTCAGGTGAGGGTTTCACTAGAAGATCTTTGATGAATTGTATAAGTGGTGTTGGTGCAGCTTCTGGTAGAGTTTCAAAATGCTGTTGGTGATCATGTTTGAGACTTGGCAGATGGAGATCATTTATTTAGTGTATGGACCTATATTGGGTCTTGGTTGATCTAGGTTATGGACCAATTTAATGTAATGTGTGGATTGGACCTCTCGATGTGTTGGATATTATTTGTTTGGTCTAAGGCAGACATGTTTTGTAATTAGGTAATTAGTTTATTGTCTGGTGGTTGACTTGATTGTTTATGGTTGAGGGTTTGCATATATATATGATGTAAGATCTCATTATATATCATCATGGTATGGGATATGGATATGTAATGTGTGAATAATGTAATATTATTCAGAAAGAGGATTTGGTTGATCATTGGAGATTGAATTAGGTTTATGTAAGAGGATTTAGTCCTCTGGTATTGAGCTTAACCGCAACTATACTTAGGTATAGGAGATGTTATCTTTGTAGTTCAACACTTCCCTGGAATGCAGTCTGGATTTCTATGTAATCAGTGAGACTCCTTTTGTGATGAGCAATGCGCTCTAGGCTATTGGCCTTCCTACAAGTAAAGGCCCCTCAATTGTAATTCACATACTTACTGCAGAAGTGTTATTTGACTGTGGGTAGGCTTCCTACTATGGTTTTTCCCTTTACCAGGTTTTCCATGTATAAATCTTGTTGTCATGTGGATGGTGTTTATTCTTTGATTGATGTTCATGCTTAATTGGTTTAATTGCTATTCTAGTATTTAGTTTAAGAATTCCGGTATTAATGTTTTGGGTTTTGGTATTAAATTTTAAATTGCTTAAGGTTTTGGTAGTCTGTGACAACTGATTCACCCCCCCCTCTCACCTGTCTTCTAGTTATTTGAACTGTCTAATATATTTTTGTGTATTATCGTATATCAGTTGTATCGGCATTGAGTTTGTTTTTTGTGTTTGTTGTAATGGATCTTGATCCTCTTGGGTGTTGATATCTTAATAGTTCTATGTCATCTATTTATTCTTGCATTCATGTTTGTTTTCTTTTGGAATCCCTTGATGAACTCATTGATTTTCTGGCCTCGATCATAAGACTGTATCCCCGTTTTCTAGGTTTTGAATCTTATGCACTGATCTTTTTATTGAATACTCTAATTCTATGGAAGCACTAATATATTTATCATATGTGTTATTAATATTGGTGTATTCACCACTATTCTATATGTATGTGTTGTTGTTCTATCTGAATGCACTATACTGTTAAACAAAAACGTAATTTTGTCATGCTTCTTGCATTTTGATCATTTTGGTTACTGAGTCATATTCTTGGCTTTCAATTTGATCTTTTGTCAATTCAGAGGTTTCTTTTGTGTTGTTTGAGTGTCCTTAGGTGATCTAGGACTTTGATATTGATTATGATGGGATATTTGCATTATTATATGTTTATCAAGATGATTGATACCTTGTTGTTAATTATCAGGGCTCATGATGGTCATATTCTTGATATTGTGGATTTGATTTCTATGTTGCTAATGGGATTGTGGCTATTGATAATTGTTATGCATATATGTGTAAACATTATTTGATTTGAATACCTTGGATAACCAAGTTGGATGTTGTTAAGAGCCTTTGGTTGCATATGTATAAGTCATCACTCTAATGTCTAGGTGCATGCTAGGGGGAGTGGGCTTCCAAGTGAGTGACTAGGGTCATGAGGAGTAGATAGTCAAGTTACTTGGGGTCTAGGCCGCCAAAAAAGATCATTGGAAGTTTTCCTTGTAATCAAGTTATAATTCAAGTAATTAATCTTAGAAGGGTTGGATAGTAGTAATTCGCCATAATAGGATAATAAATGGGCATTGTGGCCCCAATGCCTTGCCCAGGGATGATGATGTGGATCCGAGATAGGATTGGGAAGGCCTTGGTAATCCAGGTAAGCTGGTCTGCCTTACTTCCTCAAGGTTGAGATGACTCCACATGAGTATCAAGAATCTGGGACAGGATCCCATGTTGTCATTGTTGTGATAGCATGCAATGACACTCCTTCCTTACATGTAGGTTCTAGCACCTTAAGCCTTGATTTATGGAAAGCCTCTAGAGTTCTTATGTCTTGTGATTTTAGTTGTGTGTTGAGTTGGAGTATTGTTCTTGGAGGTGTGGTTGTATTCCTTGGTTGTTAGGTGTCAGCCTACTGTGTGTGGTATCTTCTGTCATCTCCTAGGATGGGGGGTGGTTCCTTTGGTTTCACATGATTGAGCAGTTTGATGCCTTCTTCCATTGAGATATTCTTCATTGGATGATCTTGTACATGGATGTGGATTCATTATCTCTTTGGTTATGGATGGATTCTTGTAGCAAATTAATATAATACGATTCATGAGTCATTTACATTCTAAGTAGGATTCTTGAGATAGTAGTACTTGTACATTGAGACTATTTATTATGTGATAGGAGGATAATGTACTCATATGTAATGGAAAAGGATGTTATAGGTTGTGGACATGACTCTTGTGTTAGCATATAATGTTGTAGTCATTGAACTTTTTAATGTATCTTGGATAATATTTATTGATGCAAATGAGATATTAGAATTATGATTATATGAGTTGTTATAAGTAGCTTCAAATGGGTATTAAGAACATTTGTATTGGTGCTTTAAAATGAATGTAAAGGGATTAATGACATGTGAATATGTTAGAGTGTGTTCATGCTAGTTGGTTATATTATAATGTGTTAGATTAATGGATGATTTTTTATGTTGATGTAAGAATTTATGATTGAGAGTAAATGTTAGAATAAGTAATGACATTGAGATACCCTAGCGAATGTTGATCAATGAGTTGTGTTTATTTCCGCTTGCGTAATGTGATCATATGATTATGTTTAAGTTGAATATGCGCATATTGGTACATGGATGTTTAATGTAATTGGGTATCCTAGTTGTGTATGTTGCATTAGAAAATGATGTTTAAAAAAAAAAATCTATATGTGCATGCTAGATGGTTAATTTGTCTAGGGTATTTTGAAGAGCATTACATAGTACTAAAAATGTATGTATGTTGTGGCACCATAGATTGGGTCGTATTGGTGAAAAAGGTCTTAAGACTATTGTAGATAAGAAACTATTTCAGGAGATTTCTGATTATTCTATTTGTAAGAGTGATTTATGTGAGCAATGTGTGTTTGGTAAACAAAATAAATCTTCATTTCCTTAAGGATTTAATAAAGCTAAGAGAATTTTAGAGATTATGAATCATTTGGATGTATCTAGTTTAGTGGTTGTTGACTCTTTGAATAGATCTCGGTATTATTTTTCTTTCATTGATGATGTCTCAAGATATACTTGGATTTATTTTATGCATTCAAAATATAAATTTTTCACTAAGTTTAGGGAATTTAAGGCATTGGTTGAGAAGCAATTAGATTATAAGATAAAAGTATTGAGATCTAACAATGGGGGTGAATATTTTTCTAGGGAATTTGATGAGTTTTGTACACATGTAGGAATTGTTAGAAAAAACACTACATCTTACACTCCCCAAAAAAATGGGGTAGCAAAAATAATGAACTTTACATTAATGGAAAGAGATAGGAGCATGTTGAGTAGTTCTTATCTTGGTAAATATTTTTGCATAAAAGTTATTGATATTACTTGTTATTTGATTAATAGATCTCCTTGTAAACTCTTGTTGATGAAACACCTTATGAGATGTGGTTGGGAAAAAAACCTTGAATTTCACATTTAAGGGTCTCTGGTTGTGAGACTTTTATTCATGTGCCTCAAGAGAAGTGATCTAAATTGGGTCCAGAAGCTTAGAAATGTATATTTGTAGGATATTGTGAGAATGTAAAAGTCTATAAGATTTGGAATTCTAAAACTCATAGAATGATCTTTTCTAAAGATTTTAGATTTATGAAATTTAGAGCTGACTCGAGTGAAGAAAAACCAAAGTAAAAGTAAAATATAGTGCATTTTGAAACTAAGCAAGGAGATGCATGTGTGGAAAAATAGAGACCTAGTAATGGTATTGATTTTGATTGCAAGAAAATGAGGATTGGATATGACAGTCAAAGCGTAATATGTTTGTCCAAAAATCCTATGTATCATGCTTGTATTGAACATGTTCATGTTCATGTTCAATATCACTTTGTACAAGAGATGGTTGAGAATGGATAGGTCTTGATTAAAAAAGTTGACACTTTGGATAATGTTGTAGATTCCCTTACAAAGCCAATAACCATGGATAAGTTCTCTTGGTGCAGGAAGGCTATGGGCCTTAATCACTATACTTGATTTATAGTTTGTATTTCTGTGGGGTGATTTACAATGTATGATGTCAAGTGGGAGAATGTTAGGATTCAGGTGCCATCAACCTTGCAAATCCTTTATTTTATTTTTTCCTTTAATGTATTTTGTAACTTACTCATAAGAAGTTAGACTACTTAACCAAAAAAGGTTAAATAGATCATGTAAAAGAAAATTTACTTAAATATCATTTGTTCTTTAGGAAAAGGACAAAATAGCTAGGTGCCCTGGTGCAGAGCGTCGAGCTCAAAGTTATCTTTTATTGTATTTTAGAGTTTTTGTGTGATTTCAAGTTATTTTATGTTGTAATAAGGTGGAATAAATCCTATGATTCTTTTTGAAGCCATAGTTTGGTTGTCCAAACTTTTGTTGTGTTCAGGATCCAAAATTGTCATTATCCTGAAATGTTGTCAAAATATCAATTTTTGGTTTGTACTAGGTGGATGCCTAGAAACTTGCTAGAATGTTTGGAAATAGTTTAAATTTATTGTGGTATTCCATTTGAGTGATGTTTTAGGCCTTCAGAGCCTTGAAGTGTTTTTTTGCACTCATAGGCAAAAGTTGTCAAAAATTGGTCTTGACAACTTTTGCATTTTTAGGCAAAAGTTGTCCATGAAGGAAATGGCATTGGAAGTTGGTTGGAAAAAAATTAAAATTGTGTATAAGACCTTCTAATCATCTCCAATAATAGGTTAATCAACTTTTGGTTTGCATTCAATTCATTTGCCAAGGGTTTCCTATGCTTTTCCTCATGTTTGGACTATTTTTGCTTTGATTTTATGCTTTTATACAACCTTTATGGTCAGGTATGGTGCTCATAATAGTAGAGGAAGTTAGTAATTTTTTTAATCTTTCAAACAAATATAATATGAAGGTCTGAAGTGTCTCGAATCAAAAGTTATCACTGTTTTTTTAAAAGTTGCTCACAAACCCTTGAAACTTGGGGTTTTGATTGTAAAGATGCATTTTACCTGAGCATACATGAATGGAACAAGTTTAAATATAGTGGATGGATTGGGTAGGATATGTAAATAGTTTTAGAGTAGGTTTTTTGTGTTTTTGCAGCCCACAAGGAGGAGAATGGGTGAGATGAATAACACACAAGCTTGTAGCTAGTGTGTGGGGGCAGCAGAGATTGCTCATTTTCAGTGCCATGGAGAAGTGACACCCCAGCAAACCATAGTGTTTTGGAAATTTATATGAGTGTACTAAAATAATACAAGTTTTTTTGGGTTGGTGATTGTGACTTGTGAAGAGTTTTGAGAACATCTTCCAAACCTGCCTGGAAGCCCTAAACCCCTTAAAAATAGCTCTTTTTTAGTAACCCTAGTTGTACGACAAACCCAAATGGGAAATTGAGTGATACTATTTAACTTACAAATGGGTATCTGAATATGCAAAAATATCTAGGGGTTTTTAGGAAATTTTTGGTAAAAAGACCAAAAAATAGTCAAAGAAGGGCTAGTTAATTAGGCCTAATAGCAGCTGATAGAAGCAAGTTGAAAGCCTAGAGCTTGGGAGGAAGGTACAAACCTTGTCAATTCATAAAATGAACTTGAAAATACCTACACAAAATAACCACAATCTTTAAACATGTTGTTAGAGTGGAGATCCTTGGTGGAGGTCTTGGAGCCTAGTTGGAGCTTTGGGAACCTAGTAGGAGACCATCTCAAAATCAGAGATTTGGGTTAGAACCAACAAGAAACCTCAAGAGGCTATACCTAAGAGGAAATCCAATAGATTTTAGGCCTTGGAGGTCTAACGAGTGTACCCTAACAAGTTACCTTAGAGGAGCTTGAGTAGAAGGGTGAGTTGAGGAGTTGGGATGAGTAAGGGTGAATTGGAGAGCTAGGCACAAGACCTTTGCATCATGCCCCCTCTTGGAATTATCTATGTTGAGGTGGTTGAACACTCTTGAAGGGTTGTAAGAGAATCTATGATGGTTACGATATTCATTATTGAATTTATGATAGTATTTATGATGAAATCCTTATGCAAGTGTCCATGCATGAGAGATACTTTATGACAACTGTAAGAGCATCTATAAGACACTATTTTAGGTTTTTTTGACTCATTTCAAGGAGATACATGTGATTTTTTAGGTGGTTTTTTATCCTATTATTTTGTGATACCAGGGTGGTATTCATCCTCATAAATCTCTATAAATTGGGGCCTTAAGCCAAAGTTATTCATTTAGTCTTGTTTAGTTTATAGGATAAAAAATTGCTACCACATTTTATAGAGGTCTACAGAAGAAGTGTATTTCTGTTGTAATCTTCAGCTTATCATTAATATACTTTCCTCTCTTTCTATGGTAGATTTTTCTCCCAAAAGGGGTTCTCCATGTAAATCTGGTGTTTCATGTATGGTTTTCTTGATCTTGTTTGGATATCATAATCACTTTGATAAGTGTAGTAACCCTACTCGTTTGGACTCATATTTTGTTCTTGTTATTTTTAGTGGATACATTACCATGAATTATTATTCAAATTTATATGACATTATTCCATGCTTAATCTGAATATGAGATGCATGATTTATTTGCAGTATTTTTGTACTTGTGATTTATGGAATTGTATGGTTCATTGCTATGTACTGACACTTTACTTTATTTATGCACTGTATGTTGTGTATCTGTGAGTGAATTGGATGCAAGGGGATGATTGTCCTTCACTCATTTCAATGAGATAGGGAACGTCACGATTCTCCTTCATTGGTGTGTATGTCATGTTTTATATATGGTATATATGCATGTGTGGTTCGATGATGCAGGATATTGCAGGTACAAGTATCGGGTAGGTACGGGGTAACGTCTCCACCTGGCTACACAGGTCTGAGCATGCCTTATATTTTTTGATGGAAGTGAAGGAGATAGTAGTTGACCTTATTTTCTTTCAGTTACACTCGAGTGAGTGTCGTCAGTTAGTCGTTTTGTCGATTGTTCGGTCTTCATATTTGGTTGGTTGACCTTTATGAAAATTCGCTTGATGCTTGCTCAGTTGTGTGTTTAGTGTTCTTAATTATTGTATGCCATTGGTAATTGTTACGTTTATTACGTCTATAAGAGTAAAGAGTAGTTTTGGTATTTGGAGGAAAAAGAGTCAAGTGATCTAGTGACTTAATGTTGTTTACAAAGGATGAGTTAATATCTTGGTATAAGTAGATACGAATCTCATCAGCATGTTAGTTCGATAATTGCGACTCGATCGTTTGAATATATGTATAGACATTATATACATAGGGGGTGATTGTCAATTATAGGTAGTTATTTGAATAAAGATTAAGTGATTGAACTATCATTAGATAATATCACCAATTCGAACTATTATGTTGAGAAGATACATGTATATAAAATTAGAATTATTAAAATGTCACATATAATATACTTTTCGAACATGTAATATATATATCTAAATCAATTGTTTGAATATACATATGAAAAGCTGTTAATTATAAATATTGGAAAATCAAAATATATATTTAAATTTGCTAAGGAGGGATTAAGGGTTGACTATTTAAATTGAGGTCATTTATTTATTATTAAAATATAATAAAGAAATTATAATTAAACAAATAAAACAAATTTTATTTAAAAGGTGGTGGTGGGTGTTATAGTGTAAACTAATATATAATATATAGGGTGGTCGATAGTAATATCGACCATCCCCCTTAATAAAGGGAGGGGTCGGTATTACCACTGACCACCCTCCTCCCTCATAGCTTGCACGCTTCCTCTCTTCATTAGGTCATGCCTATGTAGCAAACAATGACACCCCCCCCTCTCACTGTTCAACACACTAAACTGCCACTCCTCCTTCATGATGGAATGAAACTCCACGTTCTTGAATGCGGTGGAGGCATAGTAAAGATAGTTTGTATTGAACCAACTCCTCATGGAGATAATCATGACTATGTAGGAAGGGACACCAAGTGGTAAGTTTAATGCAAGGCATACGTGATATAAGAGTAAGGCGACTTGGCAGTGAGGACTATTATCTCGCCCATGACAAACACGTGTTTGACAGTTGCTTATAACTTGCTGATCCTTCCATCCTTTTTATCAGTCTACCATGATTTTTGACATATAACTGAAGAGTGGAGATTAAGTGAAGATGAAACTGAAAGTAATCCATTAAAAGACTCCTCATCAAAATCCATAACCAAGCCTTAGACGTAGGAGAAGTCATGGGTAATTCTAGTATAAATAGAGGTGGGGAGTAAGGAAGTGGGGAGGGAATTCATTTTGCATCAAAGGAAGGATGGTGAACTCGAGAAGAAAGATTTATAATAGAGGAGAAAGATAGAGTAAAATAGAGAGATAGAGAGAATATTTTAGGAAGAATCAAAGAGAGTTGGTTTTGGTGATAGAGTTTTGGAAGCAGATTGAAGATAAGGTTCGTAAGCAAGGCATGCTATCATTCGATAGAAGGGCATTGAGGTCTTGCATTCATTTTAACTTTGCAAAAGGTCAAGAATTTCTTTTGGTTTTGGTTCATTATTATTTACAAAGTCTTAGTTATAGGTGTAGACACCTAAAAATGGTCAACGCTTGCGAAGTCATACTTTAACATTTGCGCATTGCCTCATTTTAGGTTTTTTGCGTCGCATTAACATTTCTCCTATGTCACGCACTTGATTTTTATCATTTGCGAGCATCGAGTCATTCTTCTACATTCTTCATTCATCTCGCATTCGAATTTGGTCTTGTCGACAACACTATCCAGTCATGATTTGGATCGATCTTATCTTGTTGCATCAATGTGCGTGCTAATTTGTCATCATTTTGGACATCATCAATCCTAATTAGGGTTTTGTCCTCTTATCAATCTTATCATTTTGGACATCGTCAATCCTAATTAGGGTTTTTTCCTCTTATCAATCTTATCATCTGGCGATCAGTTTATCAATCTTGTCATTTTACGATCGATTTGTCATCGATCGTTGTCATGTTCGATCTTGTCATTTGCGATCGATTTAATCATCGATCGTGGTCATTTTTAATCCTGTCGTTTTGCAATCTATTTGTCATCGATTCTTGTCCTTTTGTCAATCTTGTCATTTTGCGACCGATTTGTCATTGATCGTTATCTGTCTCAATTGTGTCGATTTGGATCAATTTGCCATTGTTCCTCGTCAATTGGCACATTTTATCAATCAAATCATTTATCACACTGGTCATTTATCAATCCAAAATCAAATCAAATCGAGTCAATTATCTTTCAAGACCTAATTCATCTTCCAGGGTTTTTGATTTAATCATTTAACCTTGTGTGTCATTTCTTCCTCTAGGATTAAATAATTTATTTATTTATCCTAGGTCTTTGTGTCGCAATTAAATGTTTCATTTGATTGGCTAATTATTCCTCTTTTTGTGAATTAATTAATAAATGAAAAAATTATTAATTAATTCACCTAATTTCCTAAATCTTTCATCATTATTCCTCTTTTTGTGAATTAATTAGTAAATGAAAATTATTAATTGATTCACCTAATTTCCTAATCTTTCATCAATTTTCCCTCTTTGTGAATTATTAATAAATGAAAAATTATTGATTAATTCACTAATTTCTAATTTTCATTAATTTCCTAATTTCTAATTTCTAATTCTTAATTTCCACCTATTTTCTAATTTCCTAATTGCAATTCCACCTAATTAAATTATCTTTAGTGCTCCCTATTTTTGTGCTTCATGCGTCATACTCTTGACATAGCAATTTGTCATAGAATTTGTCATAAAATTGTCATAAATCTTTGCATAGCAACATGTCATAATTTTGCTATTCTTGATTTGAATTTCCATTCAAATCACTATCATGCTAATCTTGTCATCTCTCCAATTCTTCTATAAATTGGATGAATTTCTTCAATCAAAGCCCTAGCTGCTATCACTATCATGCTAATCTTGTCATCTCTCCAATTCTTCTATAAATTGGATGAATTTCTTCAATCAAAGCCCTAGCCACTAATTCTTATCAGACTATTGAACTTACGCTTCGAGTATTCTTGAATGTCAATCTTGCTTTCATAATTAGGTGTATGCACTTGAAGGTGAGATCCACAACAAACCTATTTGGAGAAGAAAGAAGAACAATGGAGCCGCATGGAAGAAGCATCCAAATCGTCATCTGGTTTGCATGATCTTTACTTTTGAATGCTTTGTTTCTATGTCTCTATTGAGTGTGCTTAGGATTAGATCATTGCAATGTGTGTTTATGATTGAGCTAATAATGATTAATATGTCCTTTATACTTGCTTTGATGATTCCTATTTCCTATGCTACAATAGGTAATGATTAAGATCTTGCTTATGTTATAGTTACGGTGAAGTATCTGTTATTATTTGAGTTAGGATATTAAGAGTAATTACATTGTAGCTATAGTAGTGGAATCTTGTTTTAGAACAGATTGCACGCTACTTATTATATAGAAGAAATTTTATGTTTTCGTTCAAAACCTAGTTATTAAGATTTATTAGATGTTGCTCTAGGAGAGTCTGGGAAGTAATGGCTTATTGTTTGAAACGTTACAGAAATGGTGCATGTCAAACAAACAACTTGGAAATCCATAGCTAGATATGCCCATAGTCTGAAAGCCAAGAAACATTCTCTAACACCTGTCAAGCATGTCTTGGTTGACATCCCTATTGAGGTGAACCTATCTCCTGAAGAGAGCAAAGAGATAGGAGAAGATCCTATTCAGTGTCCAACAAAAGAAATTACTATTGAAAAAGGAAAAAAGCCTGAGGTAGAATGCTCGCCAGTAAGGCCGATAGTTATAAGTTCTGACTCATCGGATGGGTATACCCCCTTAAGCGATACTGAATCCATGGGGTATTTTCCCCTGAGTGAAAGTGAATCTGAAGGTTATACTCCTTTAGATCCTATAGTACTGACAAGTGCGCTTCTTTGTCTTCTCCGAAAGAGTGATGTTACGGGTTGTATCCCTTCTAGTGTCAAGAAATAAAGACATCTTTCTATCTATTATAAGTTGAGAAATGTACTATGTCTTCTTGTAAGACTTTTTATGAAGAAATAAATATATCTACTTTTGTCCTAAATTGTGGTTTAAGTGGAATTTGGAAATTATCAAGGGCGCCATAATATAATGTTGCTTCCCTATAATAGTTAACAAAGAGTAATTGATCTCTTAATCATGTTGTAAGGTATTAAACTCTGAGTTTATGAGCATGTAAACTATCCTTAGTGTCTCAGGTTAAATTATCTCTTTTCTCAACCAAATGGCAACGTTTATGCTTCTGCAAGTTATTTCTATGTTTGGATGTTATTACGTAAGATTGCCTTGTTTAAATATTGTTGCAGTCAAGTCCAAATTTTATCGTACATTGAGTACATGGTCATTATGCCCTATGTTACTATGTTTTGGCTAGATATATAGATGTATAACCTTAAGGAAATGAGCCATTGTGAGTTGGTCCAAATGGTCAACCTTAAGTTAGTAATTATGTATCTTTCACCTGTGGTATGTCAGGATTAGGTATGGCTGCCTGTGTTGCCATAGGGTTCCATAGAGAGAACTATTTTGTAGTGTCCTAAGAGAGAGAGTGGCTTTCAAGTGGGGGGCGTGCCCAAAGTGGTGACAAGATTACCCATCGGAAGTTGGTTAAGGAAGTGACAACCTAATAAATGATTAGGGGAGGGTAGAATAAATGTTAAATAAAATAATGTGCCTCACACATAGGTGAGTGCTAGTACAGGGTTCATAACATAGCAAGAAGGCCTGGAATGGAAAACTTACCACCTTGTCTTCATGAAAGAATTGGTAAGGTCTACATGAGACTTAGTTAGAATCGGAGGTTCGGGAGAGTTTACCAGGATAACCCAAGAAGGGGGCCGAGACCTATGGAGGCTGTACCATGGTATCCACTGTAAGACATGCAATGACACTTTCTCCTTAGAGTCACTAGTGTTTTGTGAGTTGAGTCACATGGTTGTGTGTGGAGTCTTGTAGTCCTTTCATTCTTGTCTTATTTTGCTTTCTTGAGGGTTATCTACTATCTCCAACACGGTGGGGTGGTTCCTTTTCAAAACCACATGGTTGGGTGGTAGTGTCACTTCCCATCAGATGTAATAGAATGTATCTTCAGGTGAGGAAGGACTTTGTTGATGTTCTTGGTTCATGTTTCATGTACCAACTCTTATTCGTAACCATTGTTTAATTGAAAACTTGAGGTCTTGAATCGAAACTTTATGTAACTTTCATTTTGTAACATTTTTTGAAAACATGTATTTTCGAATATTGTAAAGCAAAGAAACATTGTAATGTATGCTATTTCAGTTACTTAATTCTTTTGTATATATCAAATTATTGTTTTGGAGTACTTTGAATTCTTTCATTGTGGAAGTTTTATCTTAAACGTTTAATTTTCCTATAAAGATGAACAATAAGTTTTCTCGTGGTGTTAATATAATTTAGGAAGTAATATTCATTGGTAACCCTTAGGAAATTTAGGAGTAAGACTTCCGCTGTGTTATTAGATGTGCTATGGTTTAATTCAAGCACCTGTTCTTTAAAAAAATAAATTATTTCCCCCTTAGTTGCATAGATTGTGATGTTTTTTCCTTTAGGGTTTCTGGCAGGTCATTACATTTGGTATCAGAGCCCAAGTTTCAACACTAGGTACTCTAGGTTTGTAGTGTGCCTATTCAACTTGACCTTTTATTTTAGGTCTTAACATTTGTGTTTTCCTTGTTTATCCTTGTCATAAATCTGAATCTTTTCTCTTTTGTAGTACTTGGTCGTGGCTAGGAGAGCTAGGGGAGGTGGCCGTATGGGTGGTCGCAATAGAGGCAGAGGTAGAGGTAGAGGTGGAGGACGAGGCCATGGTTATGATCATCACAGTCCTTCACCACCACCTACTCATGTTAGTGCTGAGCCAGAATAGTCTATTCATCAGGACTTACCTCATGCAGAAGAATAGGTTCCCAAAAGGGAAGAGTTGAGAAAAATGTTTCAGGAGGTTCTTGCTAGGTTAGGCCCCAGGCCTGAGGTTGTTCAGCCAATTCTAGAGGAGAGAGAGAGAGGGATTGCAGTCAATGAAGATCCAGTTTCTTTGGGTCACATAAAGGGCTTGATGAGGTCCAATCCTCCTTTCTTTAATGGTATGGGTACCGGTCTTGAGGTAGAGACTTGGCTTATCGGTCTAGATAGGTGTTTTGCTATGTTTCCCTATAGTAGCAATGCCAAGGTGAGATGTGCTATTATGCATCTCAAAAACTTCACTTCGATTTGGTGGAGACTGGAGGAGGAAATGATTGGTGTGTGCATTAACATTATGACATGGGAGCTATTTCTGGAGAGATTCAGGGCACAGTTTCTCTCGCCCCAGTGGAGATAGACTCAGGCAGATGAGTTCCATGCACTATGACAGTATGGTATGATGGTAGACCAGTATGAGCATAGATTCTATGAGCTCAAGTAGTATGCTGGAATTAGTAATGATGAGGCTATGCTTGTACAACAATTCTTGAGGGGCTTGAATGATCGCATTAGTGGAGGTGTTAGGGTGTTTGAGCCAACTTCAGTGGAGACAACTGTGGCAAAGGCCTGATTGGTAGAGCTAAACCTTAGCCATGCTCTTGGTGGGAAAATAGGTGTGTAGATAGGGAGTGCTCCTTCTAGTGGGAATAGAGCTCGTGGGAATCAGTTCCAGTCAACTACACCATTTAGGACTCCTCAAGAACCTACTAAGGGTGGACCACATTAGCAACAACCATCAAAACTGAAATAGTTCTAGAGCTAGAAGGGTGGCAATGCTCAATTTAAGAAAAACAGAAATTGGCAGAGGGGCAGATAGGGCCCTACAGGGCAATCCTCGCAAAGTGCATCTCACGCTCCTAGCCAGGGAAATTTTCAGCAATCCAGTGGTCTAATAGGTAATAGAGGAGCTTTCTTCTCTTGTGGGCAGTATGGTCACAGAGCTACGCAATGTCCTCAGCATTTCCACAACATAGGTAGTCAACGGCAGGTTGCATCATAGCCTACAATGGGAGATGCAGGGAGATCTCATAGAGTGTTCGCAGTGGTGGATAACTGCCAAGTTGATCATCAGGGTACAGTTATGGAGGTAGTAGGTATGTTGTGTGGAATCCCTAACTCTATACTTTTTGATTCAGGTGCTTTAGATTCTTTCATTTCTTCGTCTATTGTGGAGTGGTGTGGACTTATGTCTACTAAGCAGACAAATAGGTGGCAAGTAGAGTTGGCTATAGGTGTCTGTGTTTCTGTAGATACCTTTGTTCCCGGTTGTGAGTTGAATCTAGGAACCATAGTTACTTCAGTTGACCTTTGAGTCATTCCTTTGGGTTCTTATGGAGTTGTGTTGGGGATGGATTGGCTATCTTCTCATAATGCTCATGTAAATTGTCACAAGAAGATAGTGGAGTGTTTAGATGACCATGGTAAGGAAGTGAAAATTGTTGGAGTTTAGAGACCAATATCCTTATGTATGATCTCTGCTATGCAACTTAAGCGGTGCATGCATAGAGGGTGTCATCTTTTTGCAGTTACTCTTGAGAACATGGATGAGTTAAAGAGTCAAGAAATTGCTCTTGATATTCACCCTATTCTTGGAGAGTATGCTAATGTATTTCCATTGGATATTCCTCGTATGCCTCCGAAGAGAGACATAGACTTTCACATTGATTTGGTTCCTGGTGTAGAACCTATTTTGAGAGCTCCATATCAGATGACCACTCAGGAGTTGAGTGAGTTGAAGTTGGAACTAGAAGAATTGTTAGCCAAGGGATTCATTCATCCTAGTGTTTCTCCTTGGGGTGCGCCTGTTATCTTCGTTAAGAAGAAGGATGGTTCTCTTTGGTTATGCATTGATTACCAATAGCTGAATAAGGTAACCATCTAGAATCGATATCCATTGCCTCGTATTGATGATCTTTTTGAACAAGTAAAGGGAGCCAAGGTGTTCTCTAAGATTGACCTGAAATCTGGATATCATCAGTTGTGCATCCAGGATGCAGATATTCATAAGACAACATTTCGCACTCATTATGGTCACTATGAGTTCACAGTAGTACCATTTGGGTTGACGTACGCACCTTTAGTTTTCATGAGCCTCATGAATGGGGTTTTTCACACCTACCTTGATCATTTTGTCCTTGTGTTCTTAGATGACATATTAATTTATTCTAGAACTATGGAAAAACATGAAGGTCACTTATGACAGGTAATGCAGTGCTTGAGGGAAAATCAACTTTATGCTAATTTGGCAAAGTGTGACTTTTTCTAGTCAGAGGTGAACTATCTTGGTGATATAGTTTTAGGGGAAGGTGTATCTATGGATCCTTCAAAGGTCCAAGCCATTGTTGATTGGCTAGTGCCGACCAACATTTCAAAAATTTAGAGTTTTATGGGTTTGGCTGGATACTACCATCAATTTGTTCAAGGCTTTTCTCGAATAGGACACCTGATCACTTCTCTACAGCAGAAAGGGAAGAAGTTTGTTTGGTCAGAATAATGTGAGTCAGATTTTCATACCTTGAAGGAACTCCTTGTCAGTGCTCCGATTTTGGCAATTCCTGATCCATCTAGAGATTTTATATATGTACAGATGCCTCTTTGGAAGGTATAGGTGCAGTGCTTATGCAAGATGGATGGGTGGTTGCTTATGAGTCTCGCAAACTTAAGAACCATGAGTTGAACTATCCAGTTCATGATTTAGAGTTGGTAGTAGTAGTTCATGCTTTGGTTAGATGGTGGCATTTTCTATTGGGACGTTGGTTTGAACAGCATAGTGATCATCGTAGTTTGCAATATATTTTCACACAATCAAATTTGAATGCTCGATAGCGGAGATGGATGGAATTCCTCTGTGAGTATGATTTTGAGGTTCGATACATTCAGGGGAAAGAGAACGTAGTGGCAGATGCTTCGAGTCATAGGCAGCATGAAGTTTCGGCATTGTCCCTTGGAGTTGACTTGAGAGAGAGGATTCTCGGAGTTCTTCCTCAGGATACTTGGTATCAGGATGTTAGAACTATGATAGAGTCCAAAAGGCCTTTAGAGGGAAGATATTCTGGATATAATATTGAGGTAGATGGACTTCTTCGTCACCATGGGCATATCTATGTACCTTCTTTGGAGGGTCTTCGCATCTTGATCATGATTGAGGCCCATCGTGCACCTTATTCGGCACATCCAGGTGTCAAGAAGATGCACGTAGATCTTAGACAGATTTATCATTAGGCAGGAATGAAACGTGTCATTGCTGATTTTGTGTCGAAGTGTTTATAGTGCCAGCGGGTGAAGGCAGAGTATTAGCACCTGGCTGGGATTCTTCAACCTAATTTGATACCAGATTGGCAATGGGATATCATTTCCATGGATTTCATTGTTGGGTTGCCTGTCTCTTCATGTCATCATGATGCCATCATGGTCATAGTTGATAGATTGACAAAGGTTGCTCATTATGTTCCTATTTGAGCTTCCTATATAGCAGCAGTGGTGGCATGAGTTTTCTTGGAAGAAGTAGTGAGATTGCATGGGGTTCCAAGGTGGATCATTTCTGATAGAGATCCAGTCTTTACCTTAGCATTGTGGACCTCACTGCAACATGCTTTGGGGACTCAGTTGAAATTTAGTTTAGCTTATCACCCAGAGATAGATGGTCAGACAGAGAGAGTGAATTAGGTTTTGGAGGACATGCTTCGCATGTATGTTATGGACCAGCATTCATGTTGGGAGGATTATATCTATCTTGTAGAGTTTTCTTATAAAAATTGATATCATAGCTCCATAGGTATGTCCCCCTTTTAGGCATTATATGGTCATCCTTTCCACACTCCTTTGAGTTGGGATCGATTAGAGGACAGGGTGCTTATAGGCCCATATATTCTTCAGGAGATGGAGAAGCAGGTTGGGTGGATTCATGAGCATTTGGTAGCTACATAGGATAGGAAGAAGAAGTATGTAGATGTTCATAGGGTAGATCATCAATTTTTGGTTAGCAACCATGTGTTTCTAAGAGTGCATTCACGGAAGAGTCTCATCCATTATGGAAAGGGTTCTAAGTTGGTGCCTTGGTTTGTTGGCCCTTTTGAGATTCTTGAGATGATAGGTCTTGTTGCTTACCATCTTGCCTTGCCACCAAGTCTATCCCACATCCATGATGTCTTTCATGTTTCAGTTCTTCGACCTTATCACCCTGATGTGACTCATGTTCTTGATTGGAACTCTTTGCAGGTCGAGGCCGAGTAGCTTTCCATGGAGCCCATGCACATTCTTCAACGTTGGGATTTGATCCTCAGGGGTCACACCATCGACCAGGTAAGGGTCCTATGGGACCCAAATGATGAGACCTTGGTGACATGGGAGGATGCAGCGAAGATGAGAGAGTTGTAATCATATTTCTTTTAGGCGTCCTGGAGTAAGCCTAGTCTTGGGTGGGAGAATGTAGTACCCCTACTCGTTTGGACTCATATTTTGTTCTTGTTATTTTTAGTCAATACATTACTATGAATTATTATTCAGATTTATATGACATTATTCCATGCTTAATCTGAATATGAGATGCATGATTTATTTGTAGTATTTATGTACTTGTGATTTATGGCATTGTATGGTTCATTGCTATGTACTGACACTTTAATTTATTTATGCACTATATGTTGTGTATCTCCGAGTGTATTGGATACAAGGGGATGATTATCCTTCACTCATTTCGGTGAGGCAGGGAACGTCACAATTCTCCTTCATTGGTGTGTATGTCATGTTTTATATATGGTATATATGCATGTGTGGTTCGGTGATGCAGGATATTGCAGGTACAAGTACCAGGTAGGTATGAGGTAACATCTCCACCTGGCTACACAGGTCTGAGCATGCCTTCTATTTTTTGATGGAAGTGAAGGAGATAGTAGTTGACCCTATTTTCATTCAGTTACACTTGGGTGAGTGTTGTCAGTTAGTCCTTTTGTTGATTGTTTGGTCTTCATATTTGGTTGGTTGACCTTTATGAAAAGTCGCTTGATGCTTGCTCAGTTTGTGTGTTTAGTGTTCTTAATTATTGTATGCCATTGGTAATTGTTACATTTATTATGTCTATATTAGTAAAGAGTAGTTTTGGTATTTGGAGGAAAAAGAGTCAAGTGATCTAGTGACTTAATGTTGTTTACAAAGGATGAGTTAATATCTTGGTATAAGTAGATATGAATCTCATCAGCATGTTAGTTTGATAATTGCAACTCGATCATTTGAATATATGTAGAGACATTATATACACAGGGGGTTATTGTCAATTATAGGTAGTTATTTGAATAAAGATTAAGTGATTGAACTATCATTAGCTAATATCACCAATTCGAACTATTATGTTGAGAAGATACATGTATATTAAATTAGAATTATTAAAATGTCACATATAATATACTTTTCGAACATGTAATATATATATCTAAATCAATTGATTGAATATACATATGAAAAGCCATTAATTATAAATATTGGAAAATCAAAATATATATTTAAATTTGCTCAGGAGGGATTAAGGGTTGAATGTTTAAATTGAGGTCATTAATTGATTATTAAAATATAATAAAGAAATTATAATTAAACAAATAAAACAAATTTTATTTAAAAGGTGGTGGCGGGGGTTATAGTGTAAACTAATATATAATATATAGGGTGGTTGATAGTAATATCGACCACCCCCCTTAATAAAGGGAGGGGTCAGTATTACCACCGACCACCCTCTTCTCTTCCTTTGGTCACGCCAATGCAGAAAACAATGACACCCCCCCCCTCTCGCTGTTCAACACACTAAATCGCCACTCCTCCTTCATGATGGAACCAAACTCCAGATTGGTGAATGCGGTGGAGGCATTATAAAGACAGTTTGTATTGAACCAACTCCTCATGGTGATAATAGCGACTATGTAGGAAGGGACACTGAGTGGTAAGTTTAATGTGAGGCATACATGATATAAGAGTAAGGTGACTTGGCAGCGAGGACTATTATCTCACCCATGACAAACACTTATGTGTTTGATAGTTGCTTATAACTTGCCAATCCTTCCATCCTTTTTATCAGTCTACCACAATTTTTGGCGTATAACTGAAGAGTGGAGATTAAGTGAAGATGAAACTAAAAGTAATCCATTAAAAGACTCCTCATCAAACTCCATAACTGAGCCTTAGATGTAGGAGAAGTCATGGGTAATTCTAGTATAAATAGAGGTGGGGAGTAAGGAAGTGGGGAGGGAATTCATTTTGCATCGAAGGAAGGACAGTGAACTCGAGAAGAAAGAATTAGAATAAAGGAGAAAGATAGAGTAAAATAGAGAGATAGAGAGAATATTTTAGGAAGAATCAAAGAGAGTTGGTTTTGGTGATAGAGTTTTGGAAGCAGATTGAAGATAAGGTTCGTAAGCAAGGCATGCTATCATTCGGCAGAAGGGCATTGAGGTCTTGCATTCGTGTTAACTTTGCAAAAGGTCAAGAATTTCTTTCGGTTTTGGTTCATTATTATTTACAAAGTCTTAGTTATAAGTAATGATTAAGATCTTGCTTATGTTATAGTTACGGTGAAGTATCTTTTATTGTTTGAGTTAGGATATTAAGAGTAATTACATTGTAGCTATAGTAGTGGAATCTTGTTTTAGAACATATTGCACACTACTTATTATATAAAAGAAATTTTATGTTTTTGTTCAAAACCTAGTTATTAAGATTTATTAGATGTTGCTCTACGAGAGTCTGGGAAGTAATGGATTATTGTTTGAAATGTTACAGAAATGGTGCGTGTCAAATAGACAGCTCAAAAATCCATAGCTGGATATGCCCATAGTCTAAAAGTCAAGAAAGATTCTTTGACACATATCAAGCCTATCTTGGTTGACATCCCTACTGAGGTGAACCCAGCTCCTGAAGAGAGCAAAGAGATAGGAGAAGATCCTATTCAGTGTCCAACAAAAGAAATTACTGTTGAAAAAGGAAAAAAGCCTGAGCTAGAATGCTCGCTAGTAAGGCCGATAGTTATAAGTTTTGACTCGTCGAAGGGGTATACCCCCTTAAGAAATAATGAATCCGTGGGGTATTTTCCCCTGAGTGAAAGTGAATCTAAAGGTTATACTCCTTTAGATCCTATAGAGTCTGACAAGTGCACTTCTCCATCTTCTCTGGAAGAGTGATGTTACGGGTTGCATCCCTTCTAGTGTCAAGAAATAAAGACATCTTTATATCTATTATAAGTTAAGAAATGTACTATGTCTTCTTGTAAGACTTTATGAAGAAATAAATATATCTACTTTTGTCCTAAATTATGGTTTAAGTGGAATTTGGAAATTATCAATGTCGCCATAATATAATGTTGCTTCCCTATAATAGTTAACAAAAAGTAATTGATCTCTTAATCATGTTGTAAGGTATTAAACTCTAAGTTTATGACCGTCTATACTATCCTTAGTGTCTTGGGTTAAATTATCTCTTTTCTCAACCAAATGGCAACGTTTATGCTTTTGCAAGTTATTTATGTGTTTGGATGTTATTACGTAAGATTGCCTTGTTTAAATGGTGGTTGTAGTCAAGTCCAAATTTTATCGTACATTGAGTATGTGGTCATTATGCCCTGTGTTACTATGTTTTGGCTAGATATATAGATGTATAACCTTAAGGAAATGAGCCATTGTGAGTTGGTCCAAATGGTCAACCTTAGGTTAGTAATTATGTATCTTTCACCTGTGGTATGTCAAGATTAGGTATGGCTACTTGTGTCACCATAGGGTTCCATAGAGAGAACTATCCTGTAGTGTCCTAAGATAGAGAGTGGCTTTCAAGTAGGGGCCATGCCTGAAGTGGTGACAAGATAACCTGTCGAAAGTTGGTTAAGGAAGTGATAGCCTAATAAATGATTAGGGGAGGGTAGAATAAATTTTAAATAAAATAATGTGCCTCGCACATAGGTGAGTGCTAGTATAGGGCTCATAATGTAGCGAGAAGGCCTGGAATGGCAAACTTACCACCTTGTCTTCATGAAAGGATTGGTAAGGTCCACATGAAACCCAGTTGGATTCAAAGGTTCAGGAGAGGTTACCAGGATAACCCAAGAAGGGGGCCGGGACCTATGGAGGTTGTACCATGGTATCCACCGTAAGACATGTGATGACACTTTCTCCTTCAAGTCACTAGTGTTTTGTGAGTTGAGTCATATGGTTGCATGTGGAGTCTTGTAGTCCTTTTGTTCTTGTCTTATTTTTCTTGCTTGAGGGTTATCTACTATCTCCAGCATGGTGGGGTGGTTCCTTTTCAGAATCACATGGTCGGGTGGTAGTGTCACTTCCCATCAGATGTACTAGAATGTATCTTCAGGCAAGGAAGGACTTCGCTAATGTTCTTGGTTTGTGGTTCATGTATTAGCTCTTGTTCGTAACCATTGTTCAGTTGAAAACTTGAGGTCTTGAATCGAAACTTTATGTAACTTTCATTTTGTAACATTTTAACTCATGATGTAACTTTTTTTGTAAAGATGTATTTTCAAATATTGTAAAGCAAAGAAACATTGTAATGTATTCTATTTCAGTTACTTAATTCTTTTATATATATTAAATTATTGTTTTGGAGTACTTTGAATTCTTTCATTGTGGAAGTTTTATCTTAAATGTTTAATTTTCCTATAAAGCTGAACAGTAGGTTTTCCCATGGTGTTAATATAATTTACAAAGTAATATTCATTGGTAACCCTTAGGAAATTCAGGAGTTAGACTTCTGTTGTGTTATTAGACGTGCTATGGTTTAATTCAAGCACTTGTTATTTAAAAAAATAAATTATTTCACCCTTAGTTGCATAGATTGTGATGTTTTTTCCTTTAGGGTTTCTGGCGGGGCATTACAATAAGGGTTAGTCATAGTTTCAAATTTATAGTAATATTCATTTAAAGTTCATATTACAAGATTTGTTTACTTTATTTTATAACGTGCATATATATACATGATGCCTTGTAAAATATTGGCACTACTATAACTTGTTCTTTTGCATGTTACATGATAAAAAATGGCCTATTTGCAACAATATTTCTAACTATACTAAAGGAAACATGTTCTTGTACATTATTTTTAGATAGGTGAGATTAGTATCCCAATGTATCTTTACAAAAGATAATATGTGTGTCTAACATGAAATTAAATGTACAGGTCTTTTGCTTCATCTATTGTATATGGTGTTGTCAACTAGGAAAATAGGTTACAACAAACATGGTATTATAGAGCCAACCACAAATGATAATATCAAGTAAAATTAACCTAATTCAACCAACAAAGCTATCAAAACAAAGTGCATAATTAAGTAAACAAATTCAAACTCATAATGAAACTAAATCCATAGCACTCCTTTGATGGTGCTCCATTATTTCTTCTTTGTCCTCTAATTGATGCTGCCCTAAAGTAGATATGTGCATAAATGTGATAAAGTGAATTAAATTGACAGCATGACCATGAGGATAATTGGAAGATCGTGGTTGCAAGAATGAGAAATGGTATTCTAATTTATAAACTTTAAAAATCAATTGGATGAATGAGATCAAATATTGATCAATAAAAATGACCAAATGTGAGGGCCAGTTAAGTGGAACCAAATGGGCAAGTGTCATTTGCAAGTGGAGAGGGAAATAGAATGCTAGTAGAGTTAATTTGAGAAAAATGAGGAAGGTGGAAGAGTGAGGTGGAGTTAGAAGTGGAGTGGAATTAGCATGAAAATTGGATAAGTGGAGAGAATTAATAAATATAATTCTTTAATTCCTCCACATGTAAATAATTAGGCAATTAAATAAAATGAATTTATTTAATTGTAATGGAAGGTGGAAAAAGAATAAATAAATGATTTTTTTTTTATGCTAGGGAGAATATTAGGATAGAGGAGCCAAATAATTGAATAGTTATTTGATCTTAGAAATAGATTAGGACAAATTAATGCCAAAGGGATAGAGATTGAATAGTTGATAAAATTATCTAATTAGGTAGGCAAGAAGAGTGATTTAGGTCAAATTGATAGGAGATGATCAAATAAGAGGACACAATTAATTATTAATTAAATAATTGACATCACTTCATTAATAAAAGAATGACACCATATTTATGAACGATAAAGACCAAACGTGTCATATAGCAGACATGTTAAAAAGCATAGTCATAGGCATTGACCATTTTTAAATGTCTACATGTACCTTCATCTTTTGATTTACCTTTTTAGCTTCAGTCAAGATACTAGTCAAAGATGCCAACCTCAAACTCAAAACTTCACTTAGCTTGCCAATGTCTCATTTGACTTGTTCTTTTTTTTATCTATGAGAGCTACTTCAACTAAATATGTAGGTTTTCAATTTGTTCTCTTAAAGCATCATCCTTGTTCTTCATTGGATCATAGATGTTTGCCATTTGAATTATATGTGACTCAATGGAGTCAATCTAGTTCATTATGATTTTTTTTATATAATTCATCTCAAGAAAAATTCCAAAGCAAACCCGCAATAACATTATTCCACTCCATTCTTTATTCCAAAGCAAACCCACAATAACATTTGTAGGTTGGGAACATGGAGGCTCACCTCCCAACCTAGGCTTACATGAAGCCACCCCTGAGCTAGGAGAACCAAGGCTAAATGAGATACAAACATGCAAACACAACACAATAAAGATTCACAATATTTGAACTCCCAACCCAAGGTTAAACAAAGTCACCAAGTGACTATTCCTTTAAGGGGTGAAGGTGGACCAAGCACCTAGAGGAGAATCTAAAATATGGAGAACACAATGCCTTTACAAGGCTACCAAAATAGAACCACCATAAGTCACATACTTGTGCCAAAATACCCTTATGTCCCCCATGGCATACAAGCCCAAAATCTCCTCTTATGACCCCCTTCGCATAAACAACATAAAAATACAATGCAACAAGGGTCCCATAACCCTTGTGTATCACTCTCTTCCAAGAAGAGAGTCTCTACACTCTTAGGTTGTCAAGCAGTCCTTCACCCCCAAGGCTACTCAACCCTCCCAAGGGTGAGTATGGCTTTGAAACACCCAAAAATATATATCATGCAATATGCAAGAAAAGACACAAGGAAGGACTCAAAAACAAACTTCCCAAGTCTACAAAGAAAACAACCATAGAAAACACAAACAATCTTTTCACATTAACAATACAAACATATGTAAGAAAGTATTTCCACCAACCTTAAATCTACAACAAAAGGAAATGAGGAGAAGTTGAAGAAGAGTTACCCAATCCACTAATCTCTTTCCTCCTCCATTCTTAGAAGATCCAACTCCAAAAACTAAAAAATCTTGAATAAAAATTCTATGTCTCCAAAAATGGAGAGTGGGTGATCAAAATTCTCCCTCTCAAACCATTCCTTAAGAAGACTCCCCTCACTCTTTCCAATCCTCTTAGGAAGGGTGAGAGGTTTTCATAGGTTGTTCTTCCCAACATCTTACAAGCTCTCTAAACAAGGCAACCCAAAAAGGTAAAGGAAAAATGGGGAAGAGAAAATATCACTCAATTGGAAGGTTGTCTAACTAAGGTGAGATTCTCAAAAGTTGAAATTCGGCCATCTTGAAAAACTCAACTTTTGAGGTGACTAGACAGTCACCAGGGAGTGTACACATGGCTCAAATTGGCCTTTACCCATAGGTATAACATATGGACCTTTAAAAAATCTGCTAACCTAACCTTAGGAGTTAGTTTAACCCTCTAGAAACTCACCCAAAGTTTATCTATGAGTCAACCTTGAGTTGACCATTGTAATGGCTCCCTATCCAAGACTTTCTTGGGACCATACTAGGATATTTTGAAAAATGCATTTGTAAAAAAAATTCTCTCCAAGGGACATGTCACTGCCAACTCACTTCACAACACGTGTGTTAAGTGACACCATATAATTACACAAAACTTTAAATACACATGGCAATGTCCCTTTTTGTAATTAATAAATTTAACAAATTCAATTTAAACACACATTCAAGCATAAACATTTACAAATAAAACACATTATACATGAGGTATTGTCTCTCCAAATAGACAACCCTTGGCTTCACAAAAGCACATAGGTTAAGCTTGATTCTTTGAATATTTTCCATGGCCACATGGATTAGTTTTCCTGCACATCTCACTTTGCACATTAGTAATCACAATAATCACATATAATATTATCATATGAAAAAAATACAATTCAGATATTTGCGTACAATTTCAATTATAATAATCAAGTTTCCAATTATCCAATAAAATCCAGATAAAATAATCTACTCAATGTCATCATCATAATCATCATGAAATTTAATCATTTATAAAACATGCATCCATAATTTCTAGCACCAAAATAAAGTACTACAAATCAGAGATAAATGGCATACATCATATCAATGTTATCCAATCACTAGATCATATATAATCTATGCCCATAATGCATTAAAATAAAGTATCAATAATAGGTCCAAAACATGAAAAATAATTGATATGCTATGACGGCTCGGGGTAGGGCCTCACACCCTCCCCCTCTAGGCATGAACTTCCTCCTAGAGTTCATCAAAAAGATGGGAGCACTGAGATCTCATCTATGCTGCATCCTCCCATGATGTCGTAACCTCATCATAATAGTCCCACTGGACCCTAACCTAGTCTAGCTCTTGACCTCAGAGAGCCAGTGTCCGGTGAGCCAAAATGTGAATAGGCTCCAAATCCAATTGCCCATCTAAATCCACCTGCAAGGTATCCCAATCTATAATATGAAACTCATCATAAATATATTTCCTCATAACTGACACATGAAACACATCGTGGACGCATGACAGGCTAGGTAGCAAAGCTAGATGATATGCAACTGGTTCTATCCTCTCAAGGATCTCAAATAGTCCAACAAAGTGAGGTGCGAGCTTAGAACCCTTTCCATAATGGAATGGAATCTTATGCGATCGCACTCTCAAGAAGACTCTATCCTCTTCGCATCTACATACTTCTTCTGTCTATCTTGCACCTCTCTAAGGCATTGTCTAGTCAAATCCACTTGCTGCTCCATATCACAAAATATCTCAGGACCAACAACTACTCTATCCTCAATGCGGTCCCAACTCAAAGGTGTCCTGCAAGGTCTGTCGTACAAAGCCTAAAAAGGTGGCATCCCCAAAGAAGTGTGATGCCCATTATTATAGGCAAACTCCACCAAAGGAAGGTACACTTCTCATCTAGTCTGATGATCCATGATGTACATATGGAGCATGTCTTCTAACACTTGGTTTACTCTCTCTATCTCTCCATCCATTTTTGAATGATAGGTTGTGCTAAAGTTGAGTCCGGTACCAATTGTTGTCTGTAACGCCTTCCAAAAGGAAGAAGTGAAGAGGGAATCTCTATCTAAAATAATCTTGCATGGAATGCCATGAAGTCTAACAATATCTCGCAAGAATACCTGTGCCACTACTGGCACTGTGAAGGTAGTCCAAACTGGTGAGAAGTTGGCCACTTTGGTCAACTTGTCAATTGTCACCATGATGACATCATGACGACGCGATGACATAGGAAGACCAATGACAAAATCTATCGATATAGTATCCCACTTCCACTTTGGTATCACATGAGACTGGAGCAACCCACCTGGATGGCAGTGCTCCACCTTGACTCTCTGACACTCAAGGCATCAGGCTACTAGTACAACAATGAATTGCCGCATACCTAGCCAATGATATAATTGTCTCAAATCTGCATTCATCTTCTTAACTCTGAGATGTGCTGCATAATGATCTCTATGAGCCTCCATCACAATGAAACCATGCAACCCTCTGGAAGAAGGTACATAGATGTGCCCTCTATGGCATAGTAGTACATTAGAGTCTAATGAATAGTCTGCATACATCCCTTCCAGGGTCTCCTGAGATCGCACTGCCTGGCATACTTCTAAATACCACTCATCCTCTAGCAGCAGCTTCAATATACGATCTCTCAAATCTATGTCTATAGACATGTAGCATATCTCATGATGTCTCCTACTCAAGGCATCAGCAACTACATTATCTTTCCCCTTAATGTAGTGAACATCAAAATCATACTCACATAAAAACTCCATGCATCATCTCTGATGAGCATTAATATTAGGCTGAGTAAATATGTACTGCAAGCTCTGATGATCGAAATGAAGCTCAAAATGATGACCCAAAAGAAAATATCTCCACCTGACAAGTGCATGCACCACTGCTGCAAGATCAAGGTCATGAGTAGGGTAGTTAAGCTCGTGAGTCTTAATTTTCCTAGGCTCATATGCTATAGCTTGACCCTCCTGCACAAGGACTACTCCCAAACCATCCAAGGAAGCATCTGTACATACCATGAAATCAGTTGAGGGATCTGGCACAAAAAGAATAGGTGCACTAGTGAGTACCCTTTTAAGTTACTGAAAGACCTTCTCGCATTATTTTGTCCACTTGAATTTCTTTCCCTTTCACTAAAGGGATGTAATAGGATGTGCAACCCTAGAGAACCCCTCAACAAAGTGTCTGTAAGACCCTACTACACCCATGAAACTCTCGACTTCTCTCACACTAATTGGCACTGGCCAATCTATAATAGCTCTCATCTTTGATGGGTCAACTGAGATCCCATCATTGGCTATAACATGCCCTAGATATCCGACCTTTTATCTAAAGAATGCACACTTTGACAAACTACCATAAAACTGATTGTCTCTCAAGCACTACAATACCTCCCTCAAGTGCTCCTCGTGCTCCTTCTCATTCCGAGAATATATCAATATGTCGAGGAACACATTCATAAATCAGTCAAGGAAAGTGCAAAATACCTAATTTATAAGACTCATGAATATAGCTGGAGCATTCGTAAGACCGAATGAAACCAGAGTGAACTCATAGTGGCTATACCTAGTATGAAAAGTGGTCTTGTGAATATCGCTCTCTACTATCCTCAACTGATGGTACCCTATTTCAGATCTATCTTAGAAAATACTTTGGAACCTTGAAGTTGATCAAATAAGTCATCGATCCTGGGAAAAGTGTATCGGTTCTTGATGGTCACTTTGTTCATTTGTTTGTAATCCATACATACCTGAAGGGATCCATCCTTCTTCTTCACGAAGATGACTGGTGCACCCCAAGGGGAGATGCTAGGATGAATGTGACCTTTCTCTAAGAGTTTCTCAAGCTGCATCTTGAGCTTATTAAGCTCATTAGTGGTCATCCTATATGGTGCTCTTGATACTAGCTCAACTCCTGGTACAAGATATATGTTAAAATCAATCTCTCTACTAGGTGGCATACCAGGTAGCCTGAAAGGAAACAAGTCTGCAAATTCCCCAAGGATAGGATGATCATCTAGTGAAGGCTCCTTCTCATCTTCTTCCTCTTTATCACTGATGGTGATGGCAAACAACTGGCATCCCTTTTACATGTTTCACTTAAGCTGCATAGCAAAAATCATATGAAATGATATGGGTCTCTGAATCCTTGAAATTACTATGGAGGTACAATGATCATCCACACACTCGATCTTTTTTTGGCAACAATCCATTTTGGCTATGTGGGCATATAGGCAATCCATGCCAAGAACAATGCCATAAGATCCTATAGGTGTGACTCGAAGGTCTACTAAGGTGGTTGTACTCCCAATCTGAAGCTGATAATCCCTAACCACTGATTCAACAGACACTCTATCTCCTGAAGCCAACTCCTCTTCCCAACTAACACCTTGCCTAGTTGCCACTAGCTTGCAATGCTCCACAACCAATGGAGATATAAAAGAATTTGTAGCTCCTAAATCAAACAAGATAGAAACACTACTACCTCTTATCATACCTACAGCCTCTATGACTGTGGCCTGATGTTTTTCTTGGTGGTTGTCAACCGCTATGAAGACTATGTGGGACTTACCCATGTCCCCAACTATAGGCTCTGAACCTGCCATCCACTAACTGCCTACCATATGACCCTGTGGACACTCTCTCACCATGTGTCCCATGGCCCCACAAATGAAACAAGCACCATGTGTCTAAAATTGAACACCCTATGGCCTAGAGTATGCATGTCCTCCTGTCCTGCTTGATCCACTTTAACCACCCCTAGAGGACTACTAAGTCTGTGCTGGAGGTGTGTATGGAACCTATGGTCACTGATCGCACCTAGGACCCTGTGTCTACCACTGCTTGGGCTTAAATCCCTTCTAACCATGTGGAGACCTTTACCTCTGATTCTGATGTGGTTGTTGTGGAGGAGGGGGTTTGAAGGACCCCGATGAATGTCTATGATTACCCTTCCAGTGGGGTTTCTGAAACCCAAAAGACTGAGGTATAGGGTTTTGGTTCTGAGACCAATCCCGCGTGTCTTGTGGTCTACCCTGAATCTCCTCTGATATCAAGGCCTTCTCCATGGAAACTCGAAGGCTTCCTGGAGCTACCATCCTAATTGGTCCTACTATACCAACATTCAATCCTCTGGTAAACCAATTGACGAGTAGCTTCTCGTCCTTGAGGTAGTCAACATAGGGTAAGAGCTTGAATAAATTGCTCTCATACTGGGACATTGAGAGACCCTTCTACTACAGGTCATGAAACTCATCAATCCTACACTGCCTAAAGTGATCTTATAGGTATCTGTCTCTGAATCTCTCCGTAAAGATGTCCCAAGTGATGGTGTCTACAACTATGTCATTCTTATACTCCTCCTACCTCCACCATTTGAAAGTTGTCCCGCTCAAAAGGTGAATAGAAATTTGTGCCTTCAACTTGCTCTCATAGGGATGCAATCCAAAGCACCTCTCTTAAATCAATAGCCAAGCCTCAGGCTCTACCTCATTGGTAGTGTAGATAGGAATTTGGAAAAACATCAAAGCAATAGAAATTAGACTAGCTCAACCACAAAAACCAGATTGCAATGATAAAAAATCCTAAAAACATTCAATGGAGATACTGAAAATAAGACATTCAAATCAAATGCAAACCATTACAAACATGAATATCTCCTTCATGATTCTCCATTGTCCTTCTTTCTCCTTCAAATTGCTTTGTTTGTGGATCTCACCTACAAATGCAAAGGCATAGCATGAAAGCAAGATGAAATGGCAGCATAAGGATACTAGAAGCATGATTGATTCTCTGAAAATGTGATTAGTTCTATAATGTGATTAAATTGATCCTTTGATTGAAGAAACTCATCCAATTTATAGACAAATTGGAGAGATGACAAGATTAGCATGAAGAGTTTTGAAAGGAAATTTCAAATCAAGGATGACAAATATGACAAATTATGACAAAATTGACACTTTCTATGCAAGATTGATTGATTGACAAATTATGACAAAATTGACACTTTCTATGCAAGATTGATTGATTGACAAATTATGACAAATTGACATGCAAGATTGATTGATTGACAAATTATGACAAATTATGACAAGATTGAAATGTCATTCCCATGAAATTAGGGGAAATATTAGAAAAATAGGAGAAAATAGAAAATTAGATGAATTGGAAATTAGGAAATTAGAAATTGATGAAAATTAGGTAAATTAATTAAAAAAATTTCATTCATTAATTAATTCACAAGAAGAGGGGGGAATTAATTAGCCAATTAAATATATTTAATTGTGACAAGAAGCCTTAGGATAAATAAATAAATTATTTAACCTAGAGAGAAAAAGACAATCAAGATTAAATGCATAAATCATAAAATCCTAGAAATAAGAGGACAAGGAATTAGGTCAAGACAACAAGAAATTAATGTCGATTCGATCATGATTTTGATTGACAAAGGACCAATGCTGATAAATGATTGAGATTGGCTGACAAATTGACCAAGATTGACAAAGAGATCAAACTGATAGGCGCCAATTGACGAGGAACAATGACTAATTGATCCAAATTGACACGATTAAAAAGGAAAACGATCGATAACAAATCGATCGCAAAATTGATGAGATTGACAAGAGGACAAGGATTGATGACGAATCGATCGCAAAATGACAAGATTGACAAGGATGAGGATCGATGACAAATCGATTGGAAGATGACAAGATTGACAAGGATGAGGATTGATGATGAATCGATCACAAGATGACAAGATTGACAAGGACAAGGATCGATGACGAATCGATCGCAAAATGACAAGATTGACAAGGATGAGGATCGACCAAAATCATGACTGGAGATTGTTATCGACAAGACCAAATTCAAAAGTGAGAAAAATGAGGAATGTAGAAGAAGGACTCGATGCTCGCAAATGATAAAGACCAAGTGTGCAACATAGAAGAAATGTTAATGTGATGCAAAAACCCTAAAATAAGGCAATGCATGAATGTTAAAGTATAACTCTGCAAGCGTTGACCATTTTTAGATGTCTACAGGTAGATCCTACAAATGATGGTGGCTGAAGATGTAAAATCTCTCTAATCTGATCCCCAGGATCACAGAATGCTCTCTCTAAAATTACTGGTCCCACAACTGGAGGTGCCTCAGGTAGATGGACCGACTCAGTCTCATGCTTAGTCTAAGCCTTTATATGGTTGGGAGGTGGACTCCTACTCCACTCCCTAGTTGTAGATCTATGACTCTCAGAAATTTGGTTCTTTGCCTGATGATCTACTATCGGGAGTCTATCCTAAACTATTCCTATCAAGTTCTGAAGTGCAACCAAAATGTCTTGGTTAGGGTCAATTGGTTGTTTGGGAGGAGCTGCCTGATTCCCTTCTAGAACCAACTCTTCCTGCACAACATCTTCATCTGCCATGTGAGCATGTCTAGGACCCCTACTGTGCCTATGAGCTTGTCGCATAATCGGTGGCATCCTTAAAGATCAATAAAATAAATTAAAGTAAATAAATAAATATATAATATTTTATTTAAAGAAAATAATATTTAAAGAAAAACGTAATGGAGAAAGGTTCCTAGTGTTGGAAACCTTGCTCTGATACCAAAATGTCATGCCCAAACTTTTGGGCAAAAACGTAACAACATTTTTTTTTTTTAAACAACACAAAAATACTAAATGTTATTTGGTAAACGATGCGATAAATAAGTTTGTCTATACTAAGGGTTGACTGATGTGTTAAAAGAATGGGTTCCTAAAGTTAATTTAATTAACGCAACAATTATAGCGCTTATATTTTTAATATTGAAATAATTTTTTTTACTTGAGTCGTCACAACTTTATTTATTGATTACTTAATTTTCCCCAAATATTTTTTGATTTTCTAATCAAGAGATAATTTTCATTTAAAAAAAGTATTTGATTTCATTTGAACTAATTAAAATAATGTTATCACACATTTCATTGAATCCAAAATAATTAATTGAGAAATAGTAATAATGTTTTTAAATCCATCTATTTAATTAACTAAATCAAATATAATAATAACCTAGTCAATAACCTCATTTTAATGTCGAATTAATTTCCCCTAAGCATTAAATATTAAATATTTAATATTCAACATTAAAGTACCTCCTTAACCTAAATTTAATTATTATACTATTTAAAATTCCCATTAATAAATTATTAAGTTAAATACCCATACATGAGTACAACATCGCTATAAAAATAATTATTTACATCTTCCATTAAAAACCCTAAATGGTCAACTAACCTAAAATATTAACTTAAATTAAATGTGTATTCCCATTTCCAATTTAAAAAGAGCTTTCCCCCCCTTTTATTTTTATTCCTTTTATTACTATCTCTTTTTTTTTATCTTTCAACCCTAGCTAGGGTTTATTTAAAACATCTGTTAACTCTCTCTTCTTTTACTTTTCTTTTTTCATTTTAACCTAACCTAAATTTGGGTTAGGGTTTTATTTAGCAACATAAATAGAAAGATTACAAACTCAAGCCTCTTCATTTCTACCAATGAGGGCTTGTCAAAATACATTTATTTTCTTGAAACTAAATATAGTAAAAAGAGGAACTTGCAAGTAGGACTCCACTCCATTCTTTATTCCAAAGCAAACCTGCAATAACATTTGTAGGTCGTGACCATGGAGGCTCACCTCCCAACCTAGGCTTACATGAAGCCACCCTCGAGCTAGGAGAGCCAGGGCTAAATGGGATACAAACAAGCAACCACAACACAAGAAATATTCACAACATTCAAACTCCCAGCCCAAGGTTAAAAAAAGTCACCAAGTGACTATTCTGTTGAGGGGTGAAGGTGGACCAAGCACCTAGAGGAGAATCTGCAATATGGAGAACACAATGCCTTTACAAGGCTGCCAAAACAAAACCACCACAAGTCACATACTTGTCCCAAAATACCCTTATGTCCCCCATGGCATACAAGCCCAAAATCTCCCCTTATGACCCCCTTTGCATAAACAACATAAAAATACAATGCAGCAAGGGTCCCATGACCCTTGTATGTCACTCTCTTCCAAGAAGAGAGTCTCTACACTCTTAGGCTATTAAGAAGCCCTTCACCCCCAAGGCTACTTAACCCTCTCAAGGGTGAGTATGGCCTTGAAACACCCAAAAAAATATACCATGCAATATGCAAGAAAAGACACAAGGAAGGACTCGAAGACAAACTTCTGAAGTCTACAAAGAAAACAACCATAGAAAAGCACAAACAATATTTTCACAATAGGAGAGGTTGGTCATTTATCTCTATAAGATGAAGGAGGAGGAACTGCACCATGTAAAGGAGGAATGGGAGGTGTAGGAAGGAGACCACATCCATCATGATTAGGAGGGATAGGTCTAGCCTTAGAAGGAATAGATTTATGTTTAGGAGGAAGAGTTTTTCTACCTTTGGGAGGAAGAGTGGACTCATCCATAGGAGAAGGAATACATTCTTCTTTAGGAAGGAGAATATCTCTTTTCTTAGGAGAAAGGATACTCTTCTCTTTAGGAGAAGGAATAGGTGCCTCTTTAGGAATAATATTATTTCATTCCTTAAGAGGAAGAATAATCTTATCTTCAAGAAGGGGTATATCAAGAGGAATGCTAAGTGTTGGATTTCTAGGTTTACTCAGTGACAAAATCATTTCATTTTTCCAGTTTTGATATGATCTAAAGAGAGAATCACTTCTAGATTGAAGAGGTTTGAATTATTTGGACCAATTTAAATAGTCAAGACAAACATCTCCACACCTCATTGTAGGTTGAAATATATTATAATTAACAGTTATGATTTCACCATTATGAGAAAATTTCAAATACTTGTGAACAGTAGAAGCGATCACTTTCATGGAAGAGAGCCAAGGATGTCCCAACTTCACATGAAATTGTTTGGATGTAGGAATGATAGAAAATTGAAGATCTAAGCATTTAGTTCCAACATCAATAGGACATGTTATAGAACCAATAGTAGGATAAGGGAAGCCATAAAAAACTTTAACTATTACATAAGTATCATCATATATCACTTGATGCAATTGCAAAGTATAAAGAAATTATTCAGCTATCAACCATGCAAGAAGGATCAATAAGAACTCCTCTACTGGGTATACCTTTGATTTTTGCACTTATGTATAATGGGTCATTGGGTGCCTTAATGCTCTCACTAGGATAAAATGTTATGCACAAATCCTAAGGAGGTTCTTGTTGATCTACAAGGTTCACCACATTATTAGATTTAAGGGTCACATCATTGGGAGAGTAAGAAGGATAATCAGTCTCAATCACATTAGTGGAATGGGATGGTAAAGGATCAGTAAAAATTTGAAGGCTTTGATTAGGAGAAGATACGGATTTGTTTCCTTTATCTTTCACACCTACCACAAATATAGTATTATTATCAATAAATTCTTGAATCCTACTTTTCAAAGAAAAACGCTTCTCAGTATCACTAGAATGATGATGGTATTGACAAAAAGATTTAGCATCAAATTAAGGTGAATTTGTCTTAGATGGATCAATTGGTTTAATTTGGGGAAGTTTTAACACATTCCTTTGTATCAACTAAGACATAATGCTATGCAAATATTCATTCAAAGGAGTAAAACTCTTTTCCTCTTTTAAATAATTTAGACAAAGGAGGCACACCTATAGCACCTACGAGTTGATTGTTGCTGTTGTTGATATTGTCATTAAATTTGATGAATCCTTTGTTTGGTTTGAACTTCACAAATGGTTGTTGAGCAATATCAACCTTATAACTTGGAGCCATGGAATGAGATGATTGTTCCAATTGACTCACAGTTAGTTGATAATTGTGAAGTATTGTGTACAACTATGGAAAGGTAGTAAACTTAGTTAAGAGATGTTTATCCCTAATATCTTTTTGTAAATTAGTAATGAAAATCTTTTGATTGTCTTGATCAGGCACATGAAAGAAATACGAGAATTAAAATGCTTATATCTACCAAGAAAATCAGTCACTTTTTCTTTAACTCCTTGTTTGCAATGCATCAAATCAATCAAAGTAACTTTAGGTCCAATGTTATTATGAAATTGTTAAATAAAAGGACTAGCCAGTTGTTGAAAATAAGTAATAGAATAAGGAGGCAAAGAACAATACTATTGCAAAGCTCTATCCCTTAATGTTCTAGTAAACAATTTTTCTAACAACTTTTGATCATGAGCAAAGTCACTACACAAAGTTTGGAATGTTTTAACATGAGTTAAGGTATCGCCTTTTCCATTATAAGGTTCTAATTGAGGGACTTGTACATGTTTAGGAGGGATGACTGTAACAATATCATTGTATAATTTGCTCACTACATCAAATGTGGACACATTATACTTGGATTGATTCATAGAAGTTATTTGTTGTTGTAAGGAAGACAATGTTTGGGATAGACTATTGATTGTAGCTTTGGTAGAAGGATTGAAAATAGACATGTTGGATTGAGAAGGTGGAGTAATATTGTTGAATGAAGAAAGAGATTGAGAATAAGGAGGTGGGACACTATGATAAATAGGTAATGGAGAATATTGGGTAACACATGGAAGAGTCATAGGAGGAATGAAGGAAGTATGATTGAGAGAGTTTCCCCCTTGACTAACATTTATAGGTGGTGAATGTGATTGGGTAACAAGGGGAACACTCATGGTAGGAGAAATGAAAGAAGAGGTATTTTCTCCATGACTAACACTTGTAAGTATACAATTTTGTGTAGAGGTAGCCATGATCTTTTATGTGAAGGTCGGAACACTAGTCATAGGAGTTGTCAAAGGAATGGAATGATTAACTTCACTAGGAGGTTGTGTATAACCTAGGTTTTTGGTACAACTCTTTATAGGCATGATATTAGAATATACAATGTGAGAAATACCATGCAAGATATTAACACCATGTTTATCACTTTGAATCATTCTTTTTAATCCTTCAATCAATAGGAGAGCTTCACTAATCGAGTATTCTTGACTCATCCATTGTTGAAGATTGTCAAATAAATTATCCATCTTCGCCAATTGGTCAATGGATACTCTAGTTAGTGAATCCACCTCATTGTGATAATTATCAAGAGGATAGACAGGAATATCTATAGGATTAGAAGAACCACCAATATCCTCGTTGAAAAAGCCAAATTAGGCTCCATTTCCTTGGTAATTAAACCTTGGGCAGCCTTAATTCTACAACTTCTTCTAACAGGGATACTATAGGTAGGACTAGTAGTAGTAAAACTCATGCACTAGGGAAAGAGCAATGCAATCTTCTAGGAATTTGAAATTTGAAATCATGGCTTTGTTAAAATAACCTCTTAAATTAAATTTGAAATTATCGCCTAGAATATAGAAAATTGAATTTAAAATTAGGGCTGAAAATGACATCTTAATTTTAAAATTTTGAAAGGAGGGAAAATCAAAATTAAAATTAAGGTTGTCCAAATCTAACCTCTTAATTAAAATTTTAAAATTTTGAAATGTTGAAATATTGAAGAAATCAATTTAATTTTAAAAATTAGGGCATATGTAGTTAACCACTTAATTTTAAAATTTAAATTGAAAATGGGAATGTTGAAATTCAGATTTGTTTTTGACCTTAGGGTGACCTAAAATCAATAAAATTTCACAAAATCTTTGGAATTGTGTATTAAAATATAGTCAAAACAGGCTCCCAAAATTTGAGTTGAAAATGTCGGGACCAAGGTGGTACCAACATGGTCTGAACACACAGTCCAACCAATATTTTACCAAATTTTTCAGGGAAGCAAGATATTGTAATTTTAATGCCAATTCCAAAAGGATATGGGAATTGCCTAGATATGTGAAAATGAGCCTTGAAGGTCGAAATAGGACACACTTAGGATGTTTAATAAAATTATTAATTGAAAGAGGAACAAAAAAGGGCACACTTGAGGGCAAAATTTTATGATGTTTAGAGGGACAAGAAGGGACCTTAGATTTAATTGAATCAATTAAATTCTTAAAGGAAAATTTGAATTTGCACAAGATTAATTTAATTTTAAAAATTAGGGTTTGTTGCATAAACCGCTTAATTTTAAAAATTTAAATTTGAAAATTTGAATGTTGAAAGGAGGGAAAATGAATTTTGAAATTGAAGCAAAGACCCAAATTTGAAAATTAATTCAAGATCTACACAATCCACAAGGTCAATTTTAAAATTAAAAATTAGGGTTTTGTGATTTAACCACTTAATTTTTAAAAGTTTTGAAAATTGAAAGTGAAAATGAAAACTTTAATTGTAAAATTGAAAAGTTCTTAGATATGAAACAATCAATCCAATTTAGACAAATAATAAGTTCAATTTTGAATCCAAACATTAGGATTTTGTGAAATCAACCTCTAAATTTTCAAAAATTGCAAGGAAATTAAACATGTAAATGAAAATTTGAATTTTAAATTGCATACACTCAGATCTGAAAACAAAAATCAGAATTAATGGTGTAAAGAGTCAGGTTCACCAAAATGTAAAGTGGAAAATTGGGAGCTTAGCAAATTATCCACTTGGAAGGGAAAATTCACTAACCTCAATTTTCACTTGGGGAAACTTTACATTCAAAAGAGGGGTTGAATCTACTAGATCCAATCCTTAAGGATGCAAGGACTAAATACTAAGTAGATTGGTTGAAATTGGGATGTGGTTGACCCTCTTTTGTAGGCTGATTAATTTAATTAAAAAGTGTTGAAATGAAGACAAGTTATGCGAAAACAATGAGCAATAATTTCAGGATTCAGTCACGCACCTAGATCTGAGAAGTTTGAGATAATTCAGAGCTTCTTTGCGAAATCAGGTAAAGGTTGCAGGGACCATGTGTCTAGACAGGGGCGCCCTCCAATCAGTCCTCCCAAATTTTTGTGCGTCGAAAAGGGTTTTTTCAACTCTACAAATAAATCTTAATTATAGAAGTGTAGCTGCACACCTATTTCCTACACACAAAAAGAAAGGGAAATGTGTTGGGAATAGGGGTTTTGCTTCAGGTCAAATCCTAGTTTTGGAATTAACCAAGTGGTTGAAATAAAGTAAATGAAATGAGTGAAAGTAGAAACCCTCCTCTTTGAGGGGATGTTGAATTGCTTGAAAATGAAATTCTTATACCTCCTTGTCAATTTTTGCTTGCCTCCATATGGAATTATGATTTCACAAAGTAGAATGATGATCTCCTCTTCAATGCTTGAAATCTTAACTTTATTGTTTCTCTAAAGCTTGAAGGAAGACTGAAAATGCTCAATTACTCTTGAATGCTTGAACGCTTGGTGTAATTTCTTGATGATCTTGTGTGCTATTATGTATGTTCAAATGAGAGGGGAAATCCCTCTTATATGCTTGCTAGTGAAATTAATTGACTAATTTTTTGACTTGAGCCGACATAGGGGGGATTTTCCCACTTCAAATTTGAGTTAGGTCTAAGGGTGGGGATCAAGATAGGCCCCAATTAAAGGGTCCTAGGGTGCCACACCCTGGTCCTACCCTATTTTGGGGCAAGATCAAGGTGGCCCCTGAGTACATTATTGAATTGCAAAGTTTTTTTGGTGTGCATGAACATATTCAGGTATCCGATCAGGCCAAGGGGCCCAAACACTAAGGTGAAGACCCAAATGTAGTTGAAAATTATGAGGGGTGCAATTTTAGGATATTACAATGATTAAGGTATTTGGCACTCATTATTGTACACCAATTGTTATTATTTAGTGTATGAGTCTACCCAATCTTAGACATTACAACTTTGTTTAGGTAGTGGATTTCCTTATACCCATCCCACCCTATTTATTTTGTAGAAAAACTTTATCCTAGTTGAACAAAACTAATCTTTTCCTTTCCTCCATGCTAGACCATAAGAAGTTCCTTTTAATTTTCTTAATTTTCTTATGCATGCATAAAGGGATTTTGAACAATTAGAGGAAATAAATTGGGATACCTTGAAGGGATGGGACAGGAATTTTTAATTTTCCAACACTAGTAAGGAGTTTTCTCTTCCAATGAAACAATTTCCCTTGAAGCCGCTTTCGGATAGAATTCTTGAACATTGAGGTGACCTCCTTAATAGTAAGGGGGAGCTGCAAATAAACTCTAGGGATGTTACCATATTGACAACCAAGAATATTTTAAATATTTCATTTCAAGTAAGTTGTGGTGGTAAAAAAGTAGATCTTAATTTTTTCATAATCGATGCACTGTTATGAGACCTTAGCATAGATGTTCAAATATGTATTCCATCTCCTAGCCTCCATTATTGAATCCACACAAAAATGATAGTATCCTCCATGAATTCTTTCAAAGTAGAAGGAGAAAGCATGGATGCAACTTTGACACTTTTAAGATTACCATCATCAACAAGTTTTAGAATGTTCCTTCCCAACACCGTAACTAGTATGCTAAAAAGTAAGTGTAAAGGGGATCCCCTTGTCTAATACCCTCTCTATCCTAGACAAATCCCTTGGAATATCATTCATAAGGATATAATACTTAATCATGGTCATAAATTCTCTTATTAGACTAATTAGGAACTCTTGAAAAATCATTTTATTATGTACTTTAAAGAGGAAGTCCCATTTAACCCTATCATAGGCCTTGAAAATATCTTGTTTGAGTGTCATACCTAGGAGGAGGCTCCTTTCCATTGAGTGAATAATTCCATGTATAGAGATAGCCACATCTAGGATTTGGTGGCCAAGGAAAAAACCTCTTTGATTCACATTGACCAGAGTTTCAAGTAGGCATTTAATTATGTTCACAAGGACTTTGGAGAAGATCTTATAGATTGTAATGCATAAGCTAATAGGTCTAAATTTAGATAAGATTCTAGGATCAAGAGTTTTGGTAACCAAACCAATATAAGAATTGTTGAGTTTCTTTAGGATTTATCATTCTGTAGAAATATTTGGTCACCAAAGTAATGCCATAACTAACAATATCCCAAAGTTCCTATAAAAAGGCCAAGGGGAAACCATCCAACTCTGCGGCCTTATAAGCTCCTATGGAAAAGGTGGTAGGTCTAACTTCTTGAACAATAATTGGGACAAGAATTTTGGTACTATACCTTAGAGGAAAGGTTCTAGGTAAGTAGTTTAATAGTTTTTCTTCCATACTAGGGTCACAGGTCATGGCATGTTCCAAATAGGCCTAGTAGAAGTAGTTAGAACCCATTATATCAATTTGAGTATCATTTATTTTCACCATTCTTATCAAGAGGGGACATGATAGTGTTTCTTTTTCTATGTCAGTGAGTAGTTTTGTGGATGAAGGAAAAATTCCCATCTCCCTCCTTCAACAACTATACACTTGGGTAAATGCACAAAGATGGTGGTCAAAAAGTGGGGTATAAGTGGACACATTTTTTCTAAAATCAGGTGAACTTGAACTTGGAGGCAAAATTTGAAAGTCATCAACTAAGGATATGAAGATAATCAAAGAACAAATATTGTAGTACTCTGAATCTAGTTTCCAAACTACTAAAAATTTTCAAAATTGGATAAGATTAAGGGGGTCAAATCCTTCGTGCATGAAAAAATGACCTTGATTTTTTTCTGAAAAACATAACATCATGTCTTTTGTGCACATCAAAAATATCATAGTTAGATTTAGTATTTTGACAAATCCTTTGGAAGAAAGATAGTTAAGAGTGAGCACTGGAAGATGTGTATTTTTTTGTAATTTTTTGTTGAGTATTTTTTTATGACTTTTCCAATCGAGCACATCCTGAAAATTAGGTACCTGTTCGTGTGCGAAGCATAAGTGGCACTAAACAAATTAAAAATACAATTATTTTTTTAAAATTGTAAAGGATCAAGTGCACTACAATAATATATTAAGTTTTTAAAATTTGGATAAGTATATCAAAAGTTATTCAAAAAATGGTGCACCTATGTC